>NC_091382.1:13056824-13181937 GCF_038502225.1 Cherax quadricarinatus
AGGAGGAACCAGTGTCGGAAGAAAAAGGAACTTGACAGACAGGACACCTGTTTGAGGGCCTGTTCTCAGAACAAACCAGCAGGATCTCTGAATTGGTGAACACTCTCACACGTCACCCACTCAGCTACTCCTATCCCAGTCCAGCAGGTGGAATTGTGCCTTATACAAGACCACAGACCTACATCCCTGCAGCTGCCTCAGTACCCTACCTCTCTCAAGGGCAGGCACCTTACATGCCCTGCACACCCACCACCTCAAGCTGACCACATCATAATGAGGAGCCAGTCTATCAGCATCCTGTCGGCCAACATTAGAGGTTTCATTACTAATGCTGGAGAACTCACACATAGTTTTGTGAGCACTCGACGACCCGACATGATAGCTGTTGTTGAAACATTTTTGGATGACAGGACTCCAGAAAATTTTGCAAGAATTGCTGGCTACACCTCATGGATGAGAAGAGACAGGCAAGGGAAAGGAGGAGGTGTTGCTGTGTGCTTCTCTAAAAGTGTTCATGCCGAGCACATTGATGTTGCCACCCCTACACATCTTGAAATGATGTTCTTCAAGCTCTGCATAAACACTAGTACCTCTGTACCAGCATGTGCAATGTACAGACAATGTGGGCCCAGACAAGTTGAGCCCAAGATTGCTGGGAAGATGTGCAGACCAGCTAGCAGCACCTCTAACTCGCATCTTTCAGCACTGCCTAGTACAGTGTAAATGGCCCTCTCTATGGAAAGAGGCAAATGTAGTCCCTCTTCACAAAAAGAAGAGCAGAGCAGAAATCACAACTACAGACCACTGGTAAGATCCTTGAGACAATAATCTCAAGACAAATGACAGAGTTTTTTGACTACCACTCACTACATTGTGATCGTCAATATGGCTTCAGGAAAGGTTACTCTGCTGCTGATCTGTTGTTAAACCTCTCCACTAAGTGGCACCAATCACTGGATGAACCCAAAGTCAGTTGCTTGGTAGCACTGGACATTGCTGGCACTTTCGACCGGGTGTGGCACCAGGGCCTCTTAGCAAAACTTCAAGCACTGGGAATTGCAGGCTCTATGCTATGTCTCCTTAGTGATTAACTTCATGGTAGATCTCTAAGTGTAGTTCTCAATGGAATGGAATCAGCAAGACATCCTATTGGGGCAAGTGTTCCACAAGGAAGCGTGCTGGGACCATTGTTATGGAATGTCTACTTCAACGACCTTCTTCATCTCATCCCAGAATCACATGCATATGCAGACGACTGTACACGACATGCACTTATCCAAGAGAAGAAATGCCAGCTGCTCTAAGCTACATCAATCACCAGCTGAGAGCTATATCAGCTTGGGGAAATAGATTGAAAGTAACATTTGCACCTGAGAAAACGCAAATGATGATCGTCTCTAGGCACCATGATGGTAATGCTGGTGCAGTAGTAAATGAATGGGATGGTGTTGGCACCTGGAAGAAAAGTTGATATCCTTGGGGTGAAATTTGACTCCAAACTAACCATGAAGAACCATGTTGTAAATCTTGCAAACAAGGCAGCCAGGAAGCTTACAGCACTTCGCCGTATCTCGCATCTGCTTGACAGTAGGGGTGCAAGATTCTATACGAGGCAAAGGACGCTCTCACATTGAGTATGCTCCACTTTCTTGGTTTGCCTGCCTCCCTTCTCATCTGCGACTGCTTGACAGAGTAGAGAACAGAGCAAGACGTCTCATCTCTAGCCTGGACCCATCCATGATAGATCTGTCATTTCAGCAGAGCCTTCAACGCAGGAGGAATGTGGGTGGCCTTACTGTTATGTACAAGGCCAATATTGTCAAATTGCCACACTTGGATCCACTTCGAGGACAGCGCGAAACAAGCTTTTATGCCACACGACGGGCATAAAGCAGCAACTTCACTCTGGCTGTACCCTTCACCAGAACATCACTCCATCTGAGATCATATATACCCAGGATGACTCGAGTCTGGAACACATTTGTACGGTATAATGTTGTCAACGAGATAAAGTCAGTTGATCAAATGAAAATGCTGGCCCACAGATGGTTCCAACTTCATCCTGTTCCCTACTTGTATGTCTCATAACAATAAAAATGCTTTCAAATGAGCTGATGTAGGTAACAGCTCTTAGCTTGCCAATAAAGTTAGGAATCCTTAACCTGTAAATAGCTTGTCAATAAAGCTAGGGATCCTTAATCTTGTCAAGCCCTGTGTAAAAAAAAAAGAGAGACAGAGAGACAGAGACAGAGACAGAGACAGAAAGAGACAGAGAGACAGAGAGACAGATAGGCAGAGAGACAAAGATATACATATCTTTCTTTCTTTCAACACACCGGCCGTATTCCACCGAGGTGGGGTGGCCCAAAAGGAAAAACGAAAGTTTTTCCTTTTACATTTAGTAATATATACAGGAGAAGGGGTTACTAGCCCCTTGCTCCCGGCATTTTAGTTGCCTCTTACAACACGCTTGTCTTAGGGAGTAATAATTCTGTTCCACTTCCCCATGGAGGATATATATATATATATATATATATATATATATATATATATATATATATATATATATATAGAGAGAGAGAGAGAGAGAGAGAGAGACAGAGAGAAAGAGAGACAAAGATATATATATATATATATATATATATATATATATATATATATATATATATATATATATATATATATATATATATATATATATATATATATATATATATATATATATATATATATATGAAGGAGGGGTGTTAATGTTGCAGTTTAAAAACTGTAGTGTAAAGCACCCTTCTGGCAAGACAGTGATGGAGTGAATGATGGTGAAAGTTTTTCTTTTTCGGGCCACCCTGCCTTGGTGGGAATCGGCCAGTGTGATAATAAATATAATAAATATATATATGTATATATATATATATATATATATATATATATATATATATATATATATATATATATATATACATATATATATATATATATATATATATATATATATATATATATATATATATATATATATATATATATATATATTTATATATATATATATATATATATATATATATATATATATATATGTCGTGCCGAATATGTAAAATTGGTCAGTTAGCAAGAACTCTTTTAAAATTAAGTCCTTTCTGAAGTTTTCTGTTATACGTTTAAAGATATATTTTTTTCATTAATGTTAATGTAAAAATTTTTAATTTTGCACCAAAAGAATCTTAGGAAACTTACCTAACCTTATTATAACAAGAACAATTTATTTTAGCCTAACCCAACTAAATATATTTTAGATTTGTTTACAATAATTTAATACTAAACAAACACAATCAAATATATTTTTTTTCGTTAGGTTCAGAACGATTTTGGCGAAATTATTGCATACACAAATTTTCACTTGTCCTATATGGCAAGATGAACGTTGCTATTTAAGCCAAGATAGCAAGTTCTGCCTATTCGGCACGACATATATATATATATATATATATATATATATATATATATATATATATATATATATATATATATATATATATATATATATATATATATATATATATATATATATATATATATATATATATATATATATATATATATATATATATATATATATATATATTTATTATCACACTGGCCGATTCCCACAAAGGCAGGGTGGCCCGAAAAAGAAAAACTTTCACAATCATTCACTCCATCACTGTCTTGCCAGAAGGATGCTTTACACTACAGTTTTTAAACTGCAACATTAACACCCCTCCTTCAGAGTGCAGGCACTGTACTTCCCATCTCCAGGACTCAAGTCCGGCCTGCCGGTTTCCTGAACCCCTTCATAAATGTTACTTTGCTCACACTCCAACAGCACGTCAAGTATTAAAAACCATTTGTCTCCATTCACTCCTATCAAACACGCTCACACATGCCTGCTGGAAGTCCAAGCCCCTCGCACACAAAACCTCCTTTACCCCCTCTCTCCAACCTTTCCTAGGCAGACCCCTACCCCGCCTTCCTTCCACTACAGACTGATACACTCTTGAAGTCATTCTCTTTCGCTCCATTCTCTCTACATGTCCGAACCACCTCAACAACCCTTCCTCAGCCCTCTGGACAACAGTTTTGGTAATCCCGCACCTCCTCCTAACTTCCAAACTACGAATTCTCTGCATTATATTCACACCACACATTGCCCTCAGACATGACATCTCCACTGCCTCCAGCCTTCTCCTCACTGCAACATTCATCACCCATGCTTCACACCCATATAAGAGCGTTGGTAAAACTATACTCTCATACATTCCCCTCTTTGCCTCCAAGGACAAAGTTCTTTGTCTTCACAGACTCCTAAGTGCACCACTCACTCTTTTCCCCTCATCAATTCTATGATTCACATCATCTTTCATAGACCCATCCGCTGACACGTCCACTCCCAAATATCTGAATACATTCACCTCCTCCATACTCTCTCCCTCCAATCTGATATTCAATCTTTCATCACCTAATCTTTTTGTTATCCTCATAACCTTACTCTTTCCTGTATTCACCTTTAATTTTCTTCTTTTGCACACCCTACCAAATTCATCCACCAATCTCTGCAACTTCTCTTCAGAGTCTCCCAAGAGCACAGTGTCATCAGCAAAGAGCAGCTGTGACAACTCCCACTTTGTGTGTGATTCTTTATCTTTTAACTCCACGCCTCTTGCCAAGACCCTCGCATTTACTTCTCTTACAACCCCATCTATAAATATATTAAACAACCACGGTGACATCACACATCCTTGTCTAAGGCCTACTTTTACTGGGAAATAATTTCCCTCTTTCCTACATACTCTAACTTGAGCCTCACTATCCTCGTAAAAACTCTTCACTGCTTTCAGTAACCTACCTCCTACACCATACACTTGCAACATCTGCCACATTGCCCCCCTATCCACCCTGTCATACGCCTTTTCCAAATCCATAAATGCCACAAAGACCTCTTTAGCCTTATCTAAATACTGTTCACTTATATTTTTCACTGTAAACACCTGGTCCACACACCCCCTACCTTTCCTAAAGCCTCCTCCTTGTTCATCTGCTATCCTATTCTCTGTCTTACTCTTAATTCTTTCAATAATAATTCTACCATACACTTTACAAGATATACTCAGTAGACTTATCCCCCTCTAATTTTTACACTCTCTTTTATCCCCTTTGCCTTTATACAAAGGAACTATGCATGCTCTCTGCCAATCCCTAGGTACCTTACCCTCTTCCATACATTTATCAAATAATTGCACCAACCACTCCAAAACTATATCCCCACCTGCTTTTAACATTTCTATCTTTATCCCATCAGTCCCAGCTGTCTTACCCCCTTTCATTTTACCTACTGCCTCACGAACTTCCCCCACACTCACAACTGGCTCTTCCTCACTCCTACAAGATGTTATTCCTCCTTGTCCTATACACGAAATCACAGCTTCCCTATCTTCATCAACATTTAACAATTCCTCAAAATATTCCCTCCATCTTCCCAATACCTCTAACTCTCCATTTAATAACTCTCCTCTCCTATTTTTAACTGACAAATCCATTTGTTCTCTAGGCTTTATTGACTTGTTAATCTCACTCCAAAACTTTTTCTTATTTTCAACAAAATTTGTTGATAACATCTCACCCACTCTCTCATTTGCTCTCTTTTTACATTGCTTCACCACTCTCTTAACCTCTCTCTTTTTCTCCATATACTCTTCCCTCCTTGCATCACTTCTACTTTGTAAAAACTTCTCATATGCTAACTTTTTCTCCTTTACTACTCTCTTTACATCATCATTCCACCAATCGCTCCTCTTCCCTCCTGCACCCACTTTCCTGTAACCACAAACTTCTGCTGAACACTCTAACACTACATTTTTAAATCTACCCCATACCTCTTCGACCCCATTGCCTATGCTCTCATTAGCCCATCTATCCTCCAATAGCTGTTTATATCTTACCCTAATTGCCTCCTCTTTTAGTTTATAAACCTTCACCTCTCTCTTCCCTGATGCTTCTATTCTCCTTGTATCCCATCTACCTTTTACTCTCAGTGTAGCTACAACTAGAAAGTGATCTGATATATCTGTGGCCCCTCTATAAACATGTACATCCTGAAGTCTACTCAACAGTCTTTTATCTACCAATACATAATCCAACAAACTACTGTCATTTCGCCCTACATCATATCTTGTATACTTATTTATCCTCTTTTTCTTAAAATATGTATTACCTATAACTAAACCCCTTTCTAGACAAAGTTCAATCAAAGGGCTCCCATTATCATTTACACCTGGCACCCCAAACTTACCTACCACACCCTCTCTAAAAGTTTCTCCTACTTTAGCATTCAGGTCCCCTACCACAATTACTCTCTCACTTGGTTCAAAGGCTCCTATACATTCACTTTACATCTCCCAAAATCTCTCTCTCTCCTCTACATTCCTCTCTTCTCCAGGTGCATACACGTTTATTATGACCCACTTTTCGCATCCAACCTTTACTTTAATCCACATAATTCTTGAATTTACACATTCATATTCTCTTTTCTCCTTCCATAACTGATCATTTAACATTATTGCTACCCGTTCCTTTGCTCTAACTCTCTCAGATACTCCAGATTTAATCCCATTTATTTCCCCCCACTGAAACTCCCCTACCCCCTTCAGCTTTGTTTCGCTTAGGGCCAGGACATCCAACTTCTTTTCATTCATAACATCAGCAATCATCTGTTTCTTGTCATCCGCACTACATCCACGCACATTTAAGCATCCCAGTTTTATAAAGTTTTTCTTCTTCTCTTTTTTAGTAAATGTCTACAGGAGAAGGGGTTACTAGCCCATTGCTCCCGGCATTTTAGTCGCCTCATACGACACGCATGGCTTACGGAGGAAAGATTCTTTTCCACTTCCCCATGGACAATAGAAGAAATAAAGAAGAACAAGAGCTATTTAGAAAAAGGAGAAAAACCTAGATGTATGTATATATATATATGCATGTGCGTGTCTGTGAAGTGTGACCAAAGTGTAAGTAGGAGTAGCAAGATATCCCTGTTATCTAGCGTGTTTATGAGACAGAGAAAGAAACCAGCAATCCTACCATCATGCAAAACAGTTACAGGTTTCTGTTTCACAGTCATCTGGCAGGACGGTAGTACTTCCCTGGGTGGTTGCTGTCTACCAACCTACTACCTAGGTATATATATGTATATATATATATGTATATATATGTGTATATATATATATATATGTATTTAAATATATGTGTGTATATATATATATATATATAGAGAGAGAGAGAGAGAGAGAGAGAGAGAGAGAGTCAGGCAGACAGAGACAGACAGACAGACAGACAGAGACAGAGAGAGGAGCCAGTCTATCAGCATCCTGTCGGCCAACATCAGAGGTTTCATTACTAATGTTGGAGAGCTCACGCACAGTTTTGTGAACACTCGACGTCTCGATATGATAGCTGTTGTTGAAACATTTTTGGACGACTGGACTTCAAAAAAATTTGCAACAATTGCTGGCTACACCTCATGGATGAGAAGAGACAGGCAAGGGCAAGGAGGAGGTGTTGCTGTGTGCTTCTCTAAAAGTGTACATGCTCAGCACATTTATGTTGCCATCCCTACTCATCTTGAAATGATGTTCTTCAAGCTCTGCATAAACACTAGTACCTCTGTACTAGCATGTGCAATGTACAGACCTCAGTGGCAACATGCAAACCCCCATCAACATCCTAATGGAAAATGTGGTCTCCCTTCTGCTACAACACAACTGTCAACATATCATAATTGTTGGTGACCTCAACCAACACCTTATACAGAGAAACTTTGATGACCTTCTTGCAGTGTTTGACATGAGAAACTTTGTTGATTTCCCTACTCACATCTCTGGCTCCTCCCTTGACCTAGTAGTGAGTGATCTGGCAGAATTTATAGTTACTTGTCAACCCCTCGGCTACGTTGGATTATCTGACCACAAGGCTGTTTTTACGACACTTCAGATCCCAACAGAACGAGGTGAGGAGTCCACACGCACAACCTGGCTATGGGAAAGAGGTAATTGACCAGCCCTTTGCTCTGCGCTCGCCACCACCAATTGGAATGCTCTTCTCCAAGGGGATGTTGACTACCAAGTGAAAGCCTTCACTGGACACATCCTTAATCCACAACAAGAGCACATTCTTCACCGGCAATATGTGACGAAGCCTACAGATCAGCCTTGGTTTGGCTTTCGTTGTATAGAGACTGCTACTGCTAAGTACAAAGCTTGGCGGAGGTATAAGAGACATCCTACCACCTATAACAGGAACTTGCAAAGGCAAGCCTGTAGGCATATGGATGATATTCAAAAGTGAGCCATCTCTAAATGGGAGATGGACACAACAAGAAAGCTAGCATCAGGTTGGGTAGGCTCCTAAACCTGACGGTCCCTGGTCAAGGACAGACAAGGTTATCTGCCTGAGGAACTCATTCCACCTGTAAATCGACAGGATGGGACCATCTCTACTAGTAGTCAAGAGAAAGCGAACCTCTTTGCCGAACACTTTGCTACCAAAATGCAAGTTCCTGATCCAGCAAGGGACCCTCCTCAGCTAGTTGCAAGAACTGTGTCAAAACTGTCAGTGGTGACAATAAAACAGAAGGAGGTGCATTTCCTACTTAAATAGCTTGACCAAGAAAAGACTGTGGGCCCAGACACGTTGAGTGCAAGATTGCTGAGAAGATGTGCAGACCAGCTAGCAGCACCTCTAACTCGCATCTTTCAGCACTGCCTAGTACAGTGTAAATGGCCCACTCTATGGAAAGAGGCAAATGTAGTCCCTGTTCACAAAAAGAAGAGCAGAGCAGAAATCACAACTACAGACCAGTGTCACTCCTGTCAATCACTGGTAAGATCCTTGAGACAATAATCTCAAGACAAATGACAGAGTTTTCTGACTACCACTCACTACTTTTTGATCGTCAATATGGCTTCAGGAAAGGTTACTCTGCTGCTGATCTGTTGTTAAACCTCTCCACTAAGTGGCACCAGTCGCTGGATGAATCCAAAGTCAGCTGTGTGGTAGCACTTGACATTGCTTGACATTGCACTTGGCAGTGCTTTCGACCGGGTGTGGCACCAGGGCCTCATAGCAAAACTTGAAGCTCTAGGAATTGCAGGCTCTACACACGTCTCTTCAGGGATTACCTTCGTGGTAGATCTCTAAGGGTAGTTCTTAATGGAACGGAATCAGCAAGATATTCCTATTGGGGCAAATGTTCCACAAGGAAGCGTGCTTTGACCATTATTTTGGAATGTCTTCTTCAACGACCTTCTTCATCTGATCCCAGAATCCCATGCATATGCAGACGACTGTACACTGGCATTCATTTATTCAAGAGAAGAAATGCCAGCTGCTCTAAGCAACATCAATCACCAGCTAAGAGTTATATCAGCTTGGGGAAATAGATGGCAAGTAACATTTACACCTGAGAAAACAAATGATGAAGGTCTCTAGGCACCATGATGGTAATGCCGGTGCAGTAGTAAAGAGGAGATGGAAGGTATTGGAACCTGGGGAAGAAGTTGATATCCTTGGGGTGAAATTTGACTCTAAAATGACCATGAAGAACCACGTTGTAAATCTTGCAAACAAGGTAGCCAGGAAGCTTACAGCACTAAGCTATATCTTGCATCTGCTTGAGAGTAGGGATTGCAAGATTCTGTATGAGGCACAAGTGCAATCACACCTTGAGTATGCTCCACACTCTTGGTTTGCCTGCTCACCCCCTCTCATCTGCGACTGCTTGACAGAGTAGAGAACAGCAAGACATCTCATTGCTAGCCTGGACCAATCCTGGATAGACCTGTCATTTCAGCAGAGCCTTCAACACAGCAGGGATGTGGGTGGCCTTACTGTTATGTACAAGGCCAATACTGACAAAGTACCACACTTGGATCCACTTTGAGGACAGCGCGAAACAAGCTTCTACACCACAAGACGGGCAGAAAGCAGCAACTTCTCTCTGGCTGTACCCTTCTCTAGAACATCACTCCATCTGAGATCATTTATCCTCAGGATGACTCGAGTATGGAACACATTCGTACAACATTATGATGTCAACGAGATAAAGTCATTTGATCAAATGGAAATTCTGGCCCACAGATGGTTAACAGCTGGCCCACAGATGGCTCCAACTTCATCCTGCTCCCTACTTGTATGTCTCATAACAATGAAAATGCTTTCAAATGAGCAGATGTAGGTAACAGCTCTCAGCTTGTGAATAAAGTTAGGAATCCTTAACCTAACATTGTCAAACCCTGTATAAAAGAGAGAGAGAGAGAGAGAGAGAGAGAGAGAGAGAGAGAGAGAGAGAGAGAGAGAGAGAGAGAGAGAGAGAGAGAGAGAGAGAGAGAGAGAGAGAGAGAGAGAGAGAGACTGCCTTACCTTGAATCAGGCACGGTGACCACCCACCGCTGGGTGGCAGGTGACCACCCACCGCCGGGTGGCAGGTTACCACCCACCTTTACTCGTCACCCTAATATGCTCCTCCAGATGAAGAAGGTTGAACAAAGCTAGCTATGTTTATAATGAAATGTAATGTGCCTTTGCTTACCTCTAGAGGTAAGCATCGTGGCGAGGTATACCCTGAGGGGAGCACGTCATGGCAAGGCATACCCTGAGGAGAGCACGTCATGGCAAGGTATACCCTGAGGGGAGCACGTCATGGCAAGGCATACCCTGAGGAGAGCACGTCATGGCGAGGTATACCCTGAGGGGAGCACGTCATGGCAAGGTATACCCTGGGGGGAGCACGTCATGGCAAGGCATACCCTGAGGGGAGCACGTCATGGTAAGGTATACCCTGAGGGGAGCACGTCATGGTAAGGTATACCCAGAGGGGAGCACGTCATGGCAAGGTATACCCTGAGGAGAGCATGTCATGGCAAGGTATACCCTGAGGAGAGCACGTCATGGCAAGGTATACCCTGAGGGAAGCACGTCATGGCAAGGCATACCCTGAGGAGAGCACGTCATGGCAGGGCATATCCTGAGGGGAGCTCGTCATGGCAAGGTATACCCAGAGGGGAGCATGTCATGGCAAGGTATACCCTGAGGGAAGCACGTCATGGAAAGGCATACCCTGAGGGGAGCACGTCATGGCAGGGCATATCCTGAGGGGAGCTCGTCATGGCAAGGTATACCCAGAGGGGAGCATGTCATAGGAAGGTATACCCTGAGGGGAGCACGTCATGGCAAGGTGTACCATGAAGAGAGCACATCATGGCAAGGCATACCCTGAGGGGAGCACGTCATGGCAAGGTATATCCTGACGGGAGCACGTCATGGCAAGGCATATCCCGAGGAGAGCACGTCATGGCAAGGTATATCCTGAGAGGAGCACGTCATGGCAATGCATACCCTTAGGGGAGCACGTCATGGCAAGGCATTCCCTGAGGGGAGCACGTCATGGCAAGGTATACCCTGAGGGGAGCACGTCATGGCATGGTATACCCGGGGGTCAATGCCCCCGCGGCCCGGTCTGAGACCAAGCCTCATGGTGGATCATGGTCTGATCAACCAGGCTGTTACTGCTGGCCACACACAAGCTGACGTACAAACCACAGCTCGGTTAGTCAGGTACTGACTTTAGGCGCCTGTCCAGTGCCTTCTTGAAGACAGCCAGGGGTCTATTGGTAATCCCCTTATGTATGCTGGGAGGCAGTTGAACAGTCTTGGGCCCCGGACACTTATTGTCTTGTCTGTCAGTGTACTCGTGGTGCCCCTGCTTTTCATCGGGGAAATGTTGCATCTGCAGCCGAGTCTTTTGCTTTCATAGTGAGTGATTTTCGTGTGCAAGTTTTGTACCAATCCCTCCAGGACCTTCCAAGCATATATTATCATGTATCTCTCTCGCCTGTGTTCCAGGGAATACAGATCAAGAACCTTCAACCGTTTCCAGTAATTATGGTGCCTTATCGAACTTACGTGAGCCGTGAAAGTTCTTTGTACATTCTCCAGGTCTGCAGTGTCGCCAGCCTTGAAAGGGGCCGTTAGTGTACAACAGTATTCCAGCCTAGAGAACACAAGCGATTTGAAGAGAATCATCATGGGCTTGGCATCCCAAGTTTTAAAGGTTCTCATTATCCATCCTATTATTTTCCTAGCAGATGAGGTAGATACATTGTTGTGGTCTTTGAATGCGAGATTCTCTGACGTTATCACTCCCAGATCCTTCACATTACTTTTCTGCTCTATTGTATGGTTGGAATTTTTGGTATACCCTGATACAGTTTTAATTTTCTCAAGTTTCTCATATCTGAGTAGTTGAAATTTCTCCTCGTTGAACTTCATATTGTTTTGAGTGGCCCATTCGAATATTTGGTTGATGACCACCTGGAGTCTTGCAGTATCTTCGACGGAGGTCACTGCCATGGTGATCCAGGTGTCATCCGCAAAGGAAGACACAGAGCTATGGCTTACATCTCTGTCTATGTCAGAAATGAGAATGAGGAATAGAATGGGAGCGAGTAGTGTGCCTTGTGGAAAAGAGCTTTTTACTGTGGCTGCCTGGGACTTTACTCTGTTTACTATTACTCTTCATGTTCTATTTATTAGGAAGTTATAGATCCATCAACCAACTTTTCCTTTTATTCCTTTATCACACATATTACAACCTAGGATTTCAAATGGCCTGTTATCCCAGGTGTAATGGGAGCAAATAAACACAGTAGAAAAAGTTTAGACTTATATTATCCTTCACCAATTATAACAGCAATATGTACACTATGTACAGTGATAAATATAGTGCACTCCACGGTAAGCAAGGCAGAAATAGAAGCCACAAGATAGCAGACCGTGCTTCAACCAGCTCTAGAATGGGAATGACAAGGGCAGACAGGAGAGCGGTATCCACATAACCTCTGCGATTGTCAATCCCACCTTCTTATTGGCTAGAACCTGGTCACTAGTTGAACGATGGGGCCCCATCATCAACTCTTAGCAACCTGGTTCGCTGGTTGGGGGAGATAGCCTGTAAATGAGGGTGTGTCCATGCGCCGAATAAAGGTTACGTACTCTTTGCATGCCACAACACATTTTGTGTGTTATTACACCAGTGCCTCCCTTCATATTTCAGATATATTCGCCCCTCTCAGCAGCTCTGTGACTCTTCGCCTTCTTCTGTATAAGGAGCGTTTGTCTCTTTTTGGTTCATATCTTCTCTTTCTTTTTCTTAATGGAATGTGTCTTGAGCAGATCTCAGGAACCACAGAATTAATTTTTTCAAGGCAGATGTTTGGATCTGTGTTGTTTAGGACATCTTATCAGCTTGTTTCATTTAAGACATTGTTTACTTGAACCCATTGAATGTTTTAGTTATTGAAATTGAATTTCTTGAAGAGACCTTCATGACTTCTTACATTTAGCTGGTCAGGAGCCCTGTGCATACATGTCTGTTAGGTAAGACAAATATGCAACAGTTAGGTATCTTTATTTCGAAACGTTTCGCCTACACAGTAGGCTTCTTCAGTCGAGTACAGAAAAGTTGATAGAAGCAGTGGCCTACATCTCACCTCCTGGCGGTATATAGGCTCCATCCTGTCACTTCAACTCCATATTGTTTCAGACTATGGAACAATACTCTTCTCCAGACTGAGGGACTGACCACCTCAAAACTTTAAGGGTGATGGACTGATTACATCGTCTTCAAGTATCTTCTGCTTCTATCAACTTTTCTGTACTCGACTGAAGAAGCCTACTGTGTAGGCGAAACGTTTCGAAATAAAGATACCTAACTGTTGCAAATTTGTCTTACCTAACAACCTGTCGGTATTTTATACCATTTCAATGTTCATACATGTCTGTACCTCTATTATGTTGTGATTTGAGTGTATTGTCTTTGATACAGTTATGTTATGTGATCAGATCATCGTTGTTAGTAAAGATGAGGTCCAGTGTATTTTCTAGTCTTGTAGACTCTAATATTTAATGGTTTAAGGTGAATTTGTTGCAGAGATTTAATCGTTCCTGTGTGTGTGAATTTTCATCTGAGCTGCCTCTGGGGGTGATCTCTGATATAACTTTGTTTCCTATACTCCTTCATTTTAGGTGTCTCAAGTTGAAATCTCCTAGTAGTAAGATGTTTGGGGCAGGAGTTGGGAGATTTTAAAGACTGGTAAATTTTCACAAGCTGCTTCTGGACTTGCTGGGAAGTTGCATCTGGAGGCTTGTATACCACAAGGTATACAATGAGGGAGCACGTCATAGCAAGGTATTCCCTGAGGGAATCATGTCTATATATAGCCGTTCTGCTCCACTTCTAGTTAGTGTGACTTTGTAAATGGTCCAAGTCGGACCGAAACGTCGTCGTAAGCTTCTCTCTTTTATATGTGGGTTATTTGTGTATCGTTCCAGTCGCGGTATTGTGTCTTTTTTGGTTAGTTATGGACCCCGCAGTTAAGCATCATATTCTCTCCAACTTTTTTAATGCTCTTCCCTCTTTTAAACCCCTCTTTCGATCTTATGAGGCTGCTCTTATTGCTACCAGGCGTCCTAAGAATCAGCTTCGCTTCCTACGTGACTGTCTTGCTGAACAAGTTCTGCCCCCTTCCTTCTCCCACTTCCTGAAAACCAACCCACTGGGCACTCCCTTTCCTGATCATGCCCGTCTCCTACTTCAACAGCTCATTCTTTCTACTAAATCACAGGCTGAAGATGCCTTCTTTACTTTCCGTCAACGTCAACGTGCTCTCTTTGCGGCTCTACCACAAGATCTCTGTAACCTTCTCTCTACCATTGCCTTTGACACTGCTCGCCTGAATACACAAATTCATTCTTCTAAACTACAGAATAAACTTCAACGTCTCATCTCAGCTAGTCCTTGGTCTAAATTCTTCCTCACTGACTGTGTTACTAACTTGTCTTCTGTCTCACTCTCTCATTATGAGCTTGAACTTCTTGGTTTTGGCCTTTCCTTTGCCACTTCGCCTACCCCTCGCGCTGGTATTGCCCTGATTAGCTCTTTTGATTCCTTCCGTCAATCTCGATCCCGTAATCTTCCTGACTTGTCCACTTTTCGTGGCGCTCTCCTTCCTGTTCTTGTTAGTTTGTTTTCTAAGAATCACCACCTTCCACGCCGTTACCAACTTGCCCTTTCTTCTCTTAAATCCAACACTAACATTGTCATACTATCTTCTGACAAAGGTAATTCGGTAGTTATCCTTGATCGCGAGAATTACCTCCGTATAGCTGATGTCTTGCTCTCTGACTCACGTACCTACACTCCTCTCGTTTCCAACCCTCTTGATCGCATCAAGAAAACTTTCAACAAGCAACTAAGGACTCTCTCCAACCTCTGTCCTCCTGACTTTGACCTTATTCAACGGTTTCGTGTCATCTGTCCCTCTCTTCCCTTTTTCTATGGCCTTCCCAAAACTCATAAACCTGATATTCCTCTTCGTCCTGTCATATCCTCTAGAGGTTGTGTCTCTTATTCTCTTGCTTCTTGGTTGGCCAAAACCCTCACTCCCTTTCTTGGTACTTTTTCTCCTGCCCACCTCCGTCACTCTCAAGACTTCATTGAAAGGGTTCGCTCTCTCCCAACCTGTAAGATGCTTAGTCTTGACGTTGAGTCCTTCTTCACCAATGTCCCTCTTGATGATGCCCTTGATTTCCTTAGAGAGAAGGCCCATGAAGGGTTTCTACATCTCCCTATACCTACTGATATCTTTCTTGATCTTATCCGCCTCTGTGTGGACTCTAATTCCTTTTCCTTCCAAGGGAAATATTTTTCTCAAACCTTCGGTGTCGCTATGGGCTCTCCTATCTCTCCTGTCCTTGCTAATCTTTACATGGAATACTTCGAGACTGTTCTTCGCCCAACCCTCGATGTGCAACCTTCACTCTGGCTCAGCTATGTGGATGACATCTTTGCTCTGTGGCCTCATGACTCCAGTCCCTTCCAACCTTTTCTTGAAGCTCTTAACAATCTTGCCCCTTCCATTAAATTTAAAGCTGAGTGGGAATCTAATTCCTTGCTTCCTTTCCTTGATGTCTATGTCCACCGCTCAGATACAGGTTTTTCCTTTTCCGTTTACCGAAAACCTATGCACAGTGGGATGTACATTCACTACTTTTCCTATCATGCTTCTCCTGTCAAGAAAAGTGTTCTTATCTCCCTCTTTCTCCGTGCCCTCCGCATCTGTGATCCTCAGTTCCTTCCAGCAGAAATTTCCACTCTTCAAAATTCGTTTTCCCGTCTTGGCTACCCTTCCCATTTCATAGACTCTGCCCTCTCACGTGCTAAACGTAATTTCTTCTCTCCCAAACTCTCTACTCCTGGGAACTCTTCTACCCTCTGCCTTCCCTACATTTCTGGTCTTTCTAATCTCAACAATTCTCTCCGTCTCTTAGACATCAAGCTTACCTTCCGCCAGACTAACACTCTTCGCACTAATCTCGTTCATACCTCTCCTCCCTCTACAGATGTTCCTGGTGTCTACTCTATTTCTTGCTCCTCCTGTCCTCTTCAGTACTTCGGAGAAACTGGTCGATCTCTTTCTGACAGACTTAGGAGCACAAAAATAGTGTTAGGCTTGCCGACACTAACCATGTTCTTTTCTGTCACGTCAGAGATCATAGCCATCCTATTGACTGGTCTTCTGCTAAAACTGTCTTCCCTACTTCCAACTCGAACAGTCGCTGTCTAGTTGAATCCTCTCTAATACACAACTTTCCTTGTATGAATCTTAGCCCTGGCTTCATCTCTGTAGATGCCTTCCTCTCCCACTACATTGTAAAATGCTCCAAACTTCAAAACACCCGTGACTTAACCTGACTCCTCATTTTTTCTTTTTCTTTTTTCTTTTTCTTTTTCTTTTTCTTTTTCTTCTTCTCCCTCTTCCCCTTTCCTCTTTCCTTTTTCTCCTCTGGGTTGTCTTTCTCTCTTCTGTCTTGTGTTTCTGTTCCTTCTTTATTTATTTCACCACTTCCCCTTTCACCCATCTCTGTGTGCTTGCTCTCCCTCTGTGGGCACCTAGCTTCCTTGCACTGCTTCCCTTCCTTTGTATTTGACTGGCTCCTCCTCCTTATTCCCCACTACTACCACTACCACTACTTACCTCTACTACTACTACTACTACTACTACTACTACTACTACTACTACTACTACTACTACTACTACCACCACCACCACCTCTTCCTGTTTATATATAGCCGTCCTGTTCCACTTCTGGTTAGTGTGACTTTGTAAATGGTCCAAGTCAGACCGAAACGTCGTCGCAAGCTTCTCTCTTTTATGTGTGGGTTATTTGTGTATATGTCAAAACAAGGTATACCCAGAGGGGAGCACGTCATAGCAAGGTATACCCTAAGGAAAACGTATGATAGAGAGGTATACCCTGAGGGGAGCACGTCCTAGTGTGAAATGCCAGAATTTCATTGGGCTATTTTTTTTACCCTTTCACTGTCGGTGCCATAATATTACGGCATGCAAGGCAGTGTTGGTCTCATAACACTACACTAAAAATCTAGCGGCTTCCAGTCTTGCTGAAGATAGCTGATAGACCTACATATAAGAAAATGGGTCTGTGTGGTCAGTGTGCACAGTATAAAAAATCCTGCAGCAAGAAGTTCATAATGAGATAAAAAAAAACTTCGACCGTGTTTTTGGTTTAAAACAGCGACTTTGCTGCGTAATGGTATTCATGGTTGTATTCTCAATTTCTTTTTATCTTATTTGATATAATGGAAGATATATTACTGAAATAGAGATGATTTGACTGCTAAAAGTATCAAGAAATTGAGCTCAAAGTAACAGAAATATTCGATTTTTGCAGATGTTCAAGAGTAAACAAATCATATCATGCGTCCAATACACGTCAACTGGTGGGTCTAATATGATTTTGGAAATGCGCTGATAATATTTGTTCCATTTTTACAATAATGCAATAGTCTGCATAAAAGTAAATCTATTTTTTATGTGAATACAAATTCAAAATGAAAAGCAAGCATAATATAAGAGGGTCGTGGAGACCTTACTAATGAACAGAGAACATGTTATTTTAGTGCTAGGAATGTTTGCATTGTAAACTCTGGACTCTATTTTCAAATTGGCCTTCCTTGAATTTTGTATGAAATTGGTCAAATTACCAATTTTTGATCACTTTATTGGGTAGTTAAAATAGGTAAATGGGCGGTTTCTTGTACTCAGTTGATAGAACAGACGGAGTTCTAATGATATAGCTACAAGTTTGGCCGACTGAAACAAAGGAATTGGCCGAAAATAGGGCTCAAAGTGGGCGAAATCGCCGTTGTGTAAATATCGCCAAGACCGATAACTTCACGAGAACATAATTCCTTAAATTTATCATCAAATTTCATACTTTTGGAATCATTACCATCAGAAAAAGATTCTCTATCATTTCATAAGAGTTTTTTTTTTATTTTTAAAATTCTTTGACCGTGAGAGGCAGTTTGCGAGACAGGGTCCCGAGAGTGAAAAGGTTTTGTGGATGAGTCATAGCCTGGTGGCGGGGGTGTTTATATAGTCCAGGTAGAGAAGATCATAGCCAGTTATTCTATACTACTACACATATACGTGCATTATGGTTATATTCCTGTTAATTGAGGGAAATTATGAAACATCTCACAAACTGGAGCCAATTTGATAACCGTGCTGCCATTTTGGAATTCATCAGCCCCAACATACCCTGAAGACGTTCAAATATCTTTGTCAACAATTTTTTTCCTTTGTTGTCTATTGATTCGCCTAAATCAAAAGTACTCTATGGGTGATTGGTTATCGTTTTTATTGGAAAATATTTCGTTCTAGTCACTAAAAATGTATTTCTTCTGTAATCTATTGTGAAACACCATATTCATTGGTTGTGTAATCAGACAATGGCAGTTAATTACAGAGAATGGTTGATGGCTGGCTCACCTAAACACCAGAGGGACGTACCTAATTCACACGGTACCAGACAAAAGGTGTATCCCATTTTCAGCAATGTGTGTTGATACATACTGTCAAGGTGTGTTGAAAGAGATTAGCATGACTTTTGGAATATAGAGGTGTGGTTCAGAGAATACTTGTGTCAGACAATGGACTGATTACATCGTCTTCAAGTATCTTCTGCTTCTATCAACTTTTCTGTACTCGACTGAAGAAGCCTACTGTGTAGGCGAAACGTTTCGAAATAAAGATACCTAACTGTTGCATATGTGTCTTACCTAACAATCTGTCGGTATTTTATACCATTTTAATGTTCATTCTGTCAGACACTGCAACACAAGGGTATCTTGGTACAGACCATCAACTTCGACAGCCTCTACTAGTGAGAACGGCTGGGTTTGAGAGGGACCTGCCCTCCCAAAGCAACCTACGTCTCACCTCCTGGCACCATATAAAGGCCCCATTCTGTCACTTCAACTTCATATTGTTTCAGACAACGGAACAATGCTCTTCTCCAGACTGAGGGACTGACCACCTCAAAACTTTAAGGGTGATGGACTGATTACATCGTCTTCAAGTGTCTTCTGCGTCTATCAACTTTTCTGTACTCGACTGAAGAAGCCTACTGTGTAGGCGAAACGTTTCGAAATAAAGATACCTAACTGTTGCATATGTGTCTTACCTAACAATGAGTGGAAACGTTGAGTATGTCTCCGTACTCCTGCTGCCCCTGTTAGGGGCTTGTGGTGCAATTTATTTTTTTCCGTCAGATTTCCTCCATTTTTGGTGCACAAGACGAAGTGTTTTCTATCTTTCCTTTAAATATTTATCAATAAGATACCTCAAACAAGAACTGAGAAAAGACTGAAAAAGGACTGATTAACTGAAAATGCCCTTTGGCAGGTTGCTTGTCCTATATGGGACGACGTAAGGTTGTTTTGACACTTGATGCCGAAAGAACAATGCTAATACGAATTTCTAAAGGTATAATTTCCTTTAAATGTCTTATCATTATTTCACAAAAAAAATAAACTTTGTTAGTTCTTGGAATATTGCAAAAAAATCCTCCTTTTCTCCCCACATAAATCCCAAAATATTTGGAAAATTTCAAAAAAATGTTCCATTTTTAATTAGAGAAATCATTAT
Organism: Cherax quadricarinatus; assembly: GCF_038502225.1. Classification (NCBI taxonomy): domain Eukaryota; kingdom Metazoa; phylum Arthropoda; class Malacostraca; order Decapoda; family Parastacidae; genus Cherax; species Cherax quadricarinatus. Next base: position 13,076,924 of record NC_091382.1, read on the forward strand.
TTTACAATTTCTGTGAGTAGTGCTGATTTCTACAGTATGGCTCTCTACAGTATGGCTCCTCCTGAAAAAGGCCTTCTACAGAGTGGCTCCTTTTCCTGAGTGGCTCACTTTCCTGAGCAGACTCCTTTTCACACCTATATGCTAATGACCTTGACCTCGCCCTCAACCCCCACCCACGACCCCCCACCCACGACCCCCACCCATGAACCCTACCCACACCCCCCACCCATGACCCCCACCCATGCTCCCCACCCACGACCCCCACCCACGACCCCCACCCACGACCCCCACCCACGACCCCCACCCATGACCCAACCCACGACCCCACCCTGGACCCCCACCCACGACCCCCCCATGATCCCACCCATGACCCCCACCCAGTGGCTCCTCCCGAAAGGACTTCTACAGAGTGGCTCCTACCTCTGAGCAGACTCCTTCCGAGCCCTTCGTGCCCGCCCGAGCGCCAACCCGTCCACGCCGACTCACGACCTTGACCTCACCCTCGACCACCTCACCCTCTAAACCATATATTTCTCCTTCACTTCCTTGGATTCAACCCTATGAGGGTTCGAATTTCTTATGATCTCCTCGGATCAAGGTTTTCTCGATAATACAAAGACTCCACTTCCTCGGATCAAGTTTTTTGGATTCCCCCCATCCCTCTTCTGGGGGTAAGCATTCAAAAGGGACTCCCACTTTCTCCCCAATTTTTTTTCTCGATAATACAAAGACTCTACTTCCTTGGAACAAGTTTTTTGGATTCCCCCCTCTGGGGGAAAGCATTCAAAATGGTCTCCCACTTTCACCCCCATCCCAATTTTTTTCGATTTTTTTTTGAATTTCATTTTCTTATGATCTCCTTGGATCAAGTTTTTCTCGTTAATACAAAGACTCCACTTCCTCGGATCAAGTTTTTTTTTGGATTACCCCCTCTGGAGGTAAGCATTTCAAAATGGACTCCCACTTGCATCCCAAGTATTTCTCCTCCATCTCCTTGGAACAAGTTTTTGGATTCCCCCTATGGGGTTTCGAAATTCTTATGATCTCCTTGGATCAAGTTTTTCTCGATAATACAAAGACTCCATCTCCTTGGATCAAGTTTTTTTGGATTCCCCCTCTGGGGATAAGCATTCAAATGAACTCCTCCTATGGGGCATGGTACTTTCTCTTACTACAGGTCTAAACATGTGTGACGTCACCCCACCTGTGTTTACTCGGCGGTCAGTGACGTCACGTGATGACCTCACACATACAGGCTGAATCTTGTCGACTTCCCCCTATGACAGTGACATCACGTGATGACCTCACACACACACAGGCTGAATCTTGTCAACTTCCCCCTACACATTTTTCACTCTTAACCCAGGATAACCCAAATAATTTCACATTTTTTTTGTTAATACCCACAACAATCCACAATTTCTTTACAAAATACAACACAAATCTAGACATTTTTCTCGTTTTAACTATTTCATCAGAAAAAGTCACAACAACACTTACAACTTATAACCACTTTTCGATAAATTCACTAGTCACAATTTTACATATTACGAAGTTAATATGCACACACACACACACACACACACACACACACACACACACACACACACACACACACACACACACACACACACACACACACACTCCTCACTTTACTTTGGACACCTTCATAAATACTCTTGCACATCATTTGAACACCTTCGAAAACACCATTGAATAGTCTCAAACACCATATGAGTACTTCCCAAATACACCACTGAATACTACCAAAACAGCACCGAATACTGCCCAAACACCACCAAAATCACCATAAACTAAGATCAACATCACAGACTAACACCCATTTTCACACAAATCATCTCAAATCACTATAACCAAGACGATTACCAATTTCTATGAGTACACTCACTTCCAACTAAGATATAACATGAGTACAAAAAACATGAACACAATCCGAACACACACGAACACTTATAACAGAATCACTTCTTTTTCGTTATCACTAGTTCGACAACAACGCCCACAACCCACAACACCAACATCCCACAACACCCACAACCCACAATTTTTTCTTGTTTTAACTAATTTCATCAGAAAAAGTCACAATAACAACCCACTTCCAACATCTTTTCGGTATCTCTAGTTCGACAACACCCACAACCCACAACACCCACAACAACAACCCACTTATAACATCTTTTTCGATATCTCTAGTTCGACAACAATACCCACAACCCTCATCACTTACCAATTTATTCACAATTTATTCGGTACAAATTTTTCCCCTTCTTTTTATTGAATCTTGAAATGTAATACACATTCCTCCCTACATAACTAAAATTCTAATAAAATCCTCTCCATACCCATCTCCTTGTATCCACATAAATTAATATTATACTCACAGCAAGTAATCTCACTACCCAACTATTGCGAGATGTTTCTACACACTCCAATCTTTTCCAGTGTATCATAACTTTTCACTTCTATAATTTCTTTTATAATATTCACACATTACCTTTATTTTCAGTAAAATCCCCTCATATTTCTTTAAATTTTTAATACAAATCTTCCCATACCCCTCTCCATCTCACCCGCATTTCTTCACATCCACTCACCTATCTCCCAAGACACCTCTTCAGAACACAAACAAAAATCACATTTCACACCCACAAATGCATCTCATTACCCATCTCAAATCCACTAAAATCACTGTAACCAAGATATTCACAAACTTCTATGACCACATATCACACACACACACACACACACACACACACACACACACACACACACACACACATACATACACACACACACACACACACACACACACACACACACACACACACACACAGAAGAGTGGTGGAACACCTAGACAGGAATGATCTCATCAACAGCAGCCAGCATTGTTTCAGGGACGGGAAATCCTGTGTCACAAACCTACTGGAGTTCTATGACATGGTGACAGCAGTAAGACAAGAGAGAGAGGGGTGGGTGGATTGCATTTTCCTGGACTGCAAGAAGGCGTTTGACACAGTTCCACACAAGAGATTGGTGCAAAAACTGGAGGACCAAGCAGGGATAACAGGGAAGGCACTACAATGGATCAGGGAATTCTTGTCAGGAAGACAGCAGCGAGTCATGGTACGTGGCGAGGTGTCAGAGTGGGCACCTGTGACCAGCGGGGTCCCGCAGGGGTCAGTCCTAGGACCAGTGCTGTTTCTGGTATTTGTGAACTACATGACGGAAGGAATAGACTCTGAGGTGTCCCTGTTTGCAGATGACGTGAAGTTGATGAGAAGAATTCACTCGATCGAAGACCAGGCAGAACTACAAAGGGATCTGGACAGGCTGCAGACCTGGTCCAGCAATTGGCTCCTGGAGTTCAATCCCACCAAGTGCAAAGTCATGAAGATTGGGGAAGGGCAAAGAAGGCCGCAGACAGAGTACAGTCTAGGGGGTCAGAGACTACAAACCTCACTCAAGGAAAAAGATCTTGGGGTGAGTATAACACCAGGCACATCTCCTGAAGTGCACATCAACCAAATAACTGCTGCAGCATATGGGCGCCTAGCAAACCTCAGAACAGCATTCCGACATCTTAATAAGGAATCGTTCAGGACCCTGTACACCGTATACGTTAGGCCCATATTGGAGTATGCGGCACCAGTTTGGAACCCACACCTAGCCAAGCACGTAAAGAAACTAGAGAAAGTGCAAAGGTTTGCAACAAGACTAGTCCCAGAGCTAAGAGGTATGTCCTACGAGGAGAGGTTAAGGGAAATCAACCTGACGACACTGGAGGACAGGAGAGATAGGGGGGACATGATAACGACATACAAAATACTGAGAGGAATTGACAAGGTGGACAAAGACAGGATGTTCCAGAGATTGGACACAGTAACAAGGGGGCACAGTTGGAAGCTGAAGACACAGATGAATCACAGGGATGTTAGGAAGTATTTCTTCAGCCACAGAGTAGTCAGTAAGTGGAATAGTTTGGGAAGCGATGTAGTGGAGGCATGATTCATACATAGCTTTAAGCAGAGGTATGATAAAGCTCACGGCTCAGGGAGAGTGACCTAGTAGCGATCAGTGAAGAGGCGGGGCCAGGAGCTCGGACTCGACCCCCGCAACCTCAACTAGGTGAGTACAACTAGGTGAGTACACACACACACACACACACACACACACATGCACACACACACACACACACACACACACACACACACACACACACACACACACACACACACACACACACACACACACACACACACACTCACACACACACACACTTTTCTCAATATCTCTTAAGAAATATTCTCTCATCGAAAACCTTTATCATCTCACTACAGAACAACCCCAATATTACTTCGAACACTCTCATAAACAGTTCGAACCAGGATTCTGCAAGAGAAAGCAAGACTGAGGGACAAAGAGGGGTACCAGAGAGTATACCTCGACCGCGACAGAACACAAGAAGAAAGGACTACACTGAAAGAGAGGGTACAGAGACGCAAGGAGGAACGAGAAGCAATGAAAATGAGCAGGACCCAGACACAGGAGGAAGGGCAAACACACCCCACAGAATCTCCCACCAAAAGACTCCACCCGCGACATTCCCAACACAACTGAGCAACCTATACTACAACCCACTCACTGTTCCCTCTGCCACCAACCCCCATATCACAAACCTCACCCCAACAGCTGTCCCTTATGGGCATTCTGACCCCACCCCCATCAACACAAACCCCACCTACACCACAGCCCCATATAGGCCCCCACCAAGGCTCTCGCTCCCCCAACCCCAATATACTTGCATGACCACAATGATAGAAAAGAAACTAAAGGTTTGGTACACAAACGCGGATGGAATAACGAATAAACATGAGGAGTGGAATGAAAGAATCAGTGAAAAATCCCCAGACATCATAGCAGTCACAGAAACAAAACTCGCTGAGACAATAACAGACACAATCTTTCCAACAGGATATCAGATCCTGAGGAAAGATAGAAGGAGTAGAGGGGGAGGAGGGGTTGCACTGCTCATAAAACACCGATGGGGATTTGAGGAAATGGAAGGCATGGACATGATTGGAGAAAGAGACTACATTGTAGGTACAATTCAGTCCGGAGAACATAAAGTAGTCATTGGAGTGATGTATAACCCACCACAGAACTGCAGGAGGCCAAGAGAAGAGTACGAAGAAAACAACAGGGTGATGGTGGACACACTGGCTGAGGTGGCAAGAAGAGCTCACTCGAGCAGAGCAAAGTTACTGGTAATGGGCGATTTCAACCACAGGGAGATCGACTGGGAAAACCTGGAGCCACATGGGGGTCCCGAAACATGGAGAGCCAAGATGATGGATGTGGTACTTGAAAACCTCATGCATCAACATGTCAGGGACACAACCAGAGAGAGAGGGGAGGATGAGCCAGCAAGACTGGATCTTGTGTTCACCCTGAGCAGTTCAGACATTATGGACATCACTTACGAGAGGCCCCTTGGAGCTAGCGATCATGTGGTTCTGAGTTTTGACTATATAGTAGAGTTACAAGTGGAGAAGGTAACAGGAACTGAAGGGGACAGGCCAAACTATAAAAGGGGGGACTACACAGGTATGAGAAACTTCCTGCAGGAGGTTCAGTGGGACAGAGAAATGGTAGGAAAATCAGTAAACGAGATGATGGAATATGTGGCAACAAAGTGCAAGGAGGCAGAGGAAAGTTTTGTTCCCAAGGGAAACAGAAATAATAGGAAGACCAAAACGAGTCCTTGGTTTACCCGAAGGTGTAGGGAGGCAAAAACTAAGTGCAACATAGAATGGAAAAGGTACAGGAGGCATAGGACCCAGGAAAACAATGAGATTAGTAGAAGAGCCAGAAACGAGTATGCGCAGATAAGGAGGGAGGCCCAGCGACAGTATGAAAACGACATAGCATCGAAAGTCAAATCTGACCCGAAACTGCTGTATAGCCACATTAGGAGGAAGACAACAGTCAAGGACCAGGTGATAAGGCTGAGGAAAGAAGGTGGAGAACTCACAAGAAACGATCAAGAGGTATGTGAGGAGCTCAACACGAGATTTAAGGAAGTATTTACAGTAGAGACAGGAAGGACTCTGGGGGGACAGACCAGATGGGGACACCAACAAGGAATACACCAACAAGTGTTGGACGACATACATACAGATGAGGAGGAGGTGAAGAAACTGCTAAGGGACATCGATACCTCAAAGGCAATGGGACCGGACAACATCTCTCCGTGGGTCCTTAGAGAGGGAGCAGATATGTTGTGCGTACCACTTACCACAATCTTCAACACATCCCTGGAAACTGGGCAACTACCTGAGGTATGGAAGACGGCAAATGTAGTTCCCATTTTCAAAAAAGGAGACAGAAAAGAGGCACTAAACTATAGACCTCTGTCATTGACGTGCATAGTATGCAAAATTATGGAGAAGATTATCAGGAGGAGAGTGGTGGAGCACCTGGAACGGAACAGGAGTATAAATGCCAACCAGCACGGATTCACGGAAGGCAAATCCTGTGTCACAAACCTTCTGGAGTTTTATGATAAAATAACAGAAGTAAGACAAGAGAGAGAGGGGTGGGTTGATTGCATCTTCTTGGACTGCAAGAAGGCCTTTGACACAGTTCCTCACAAGAGATTAGTGCAGAAGCTAGAGCATCAGGCGCATATAACAGGAAGGGCACTGCAATGGATAAGAGAATACCTGACAGGGAGGCAACAACGAGTCATGGTACGTAATGATGTATCACAGTGGGCACCTGTGACGAGCGGGGTCCCACAGGGGTCGGTCCTAGGACCAGTGCTATTTTTGGTATATGTGAACGACATGACGGAAGGGTTAGACTCAGAAGTGTCCCTGTTTGCAGATGATGTGAAGTTAATGAGGAGAATTAAATCTGATGAGGACCAGGCAGGACTTCAAAGAGACCTGGACAGACTGGACACCTGGTCCAGCAAATGGCTTCTCGAATTTAATCCTGCCAAATGCAAAGTCATGAAGATAGGGGAAGGGCACAGAAGACCACAGACAGAGTATAGGCTATGTGGCCAAAGACTGCAAACCTCACTCAAGGAGAAAGATCTTGGGGTGAGTATAACATCGAGCATGTCTCCGGAAGCACACATCAATCAGATAACTGCTGCAGCATATGGGCGCCTAGCAAACCTGAGAACAGCATTCCGATACCTTAGTAAGGAATCATTCAAGACACTGTACACCGTGTATGTCAGGCCCATACTGGAGTATGCAGCACCTGTTTGGAACCCGCACTTGATAAAGCACGTCAAGAAACTAGAGAAAGTACAAAGGTTTGCAACAAGGTTAGTTCCAGAGCTAAGGGGAATGTCCTATGAAGAAAGACTAAGGGAAATCGGCCTGACGACACTGGAGGACAGGAGGGTCAGGGGAGACATGATAACGACATATAAAATACTGCGTGGAATAGACAAGGTGGACAAGGACAGGATGTTCCAGGGAGGGGACACAGAAACAAGAGGCCACAATTGGAAGTTGAAGACACAAATGAGTCAGAGAGATAGTAGGAAGTATTTCTTCAGTCATAGAGTTGTAAGGCAGTGGAATAGCCTAGAAAATGACGTAGTGGAGGCAGGAACCATACACAGTTTTAAGACGAGGTTTGATAAAGCTCATGGAGCGGGGAGAGAGAGGGCCCAGTAGCAACCGGTGAAGAGGCGGGGCCAGGAGCTAAGATTCGACCCCTGCAACCACAAATAGGTGAGTACAAATAGGTGTGTACACACACACACACACACACACAGTCATAGAGTTGTCAGCAAGTGGAATAGCCTAGCAAGCGAAGTAGTGGAGGCAGGAACCATACATAGTTTTAAGAAGAGGTATGACAAAGCTCAGGAAGCAGAGAGAGAGAGGATCCAGTAGCGATCAGTGAAGAGGCGGGGCCAGGAGCTGAGTCTCGACCCCTGCAACCACAATTAGGTGAGCAATTAGGTGAGCACCTTTCAACATTTCCAAACAACACTAAAACATTTCCAAGACAACATTTTGAATACTCACAAATAAGATTTATCATCTCTAATTTATCTACACTTACTTATTTCATTAAATTACAACTCATCCCCCGAAACTCCTCCCTCATTCTCCAGATTTTTACAGCAGTATCACAAAAACTAACTCAGACACTTTACACAAATAACCCGCACATAAAAGAGAGAAGCTTACGACGACGTTTCGGTCCGACTTGGACCATTGACAAAGTCACACTTTGTCAATGTGACTTTGTCAATGGTCCAAGTCGGACCGAAACGTCGTCGTAAGCTTCTCTCTTTTATGTGCGGGTTATTTGTGTATCGTTCCAGTCACGGTATTGTGCCTTTTTGTTACTTTCAGACACTTTACTTTGAACAACACCAAAAACACCGTCATTTGCCTTTGAATACTCCAAAAACATCATTCGAACACCCCCAAATCACCACTGAATACTCCCAGAACACCTTCATAAATACTCTTGCAAATCATTTGAACACATTCAAAAATACCTTTGAACATTTCCAAACAACACTGAAACACTTCCAAAATATCATTTTGAGTACTCCCAAATACACCACTGAATATTACTAAAACACCACTGAATACAGTCAAAACACCACCAAAATCACCATAAACTAAGATCAACATAACAGACTAACACTCATTTTCACACAAATCCCCTCAAATCACTATAACCAAGACGATTACCAATTTCTATGAGTACACTCTCCTCCAACTAAGATATAACATGAACGCAAAAAAAAACATGAACACAAACCAAACACACACGAACACTTACAACAGAATCAACTCTTTGTTCGATATCTCTAGTTCGACAACAACACCCACATCCCACAATTTTTTTCTCGTTTTAACTAATTTCTTCAGAAAAAGTCACAACAACAACCTACAACTTACAAACACTTTTTCGGCATCACTAGTTCGACAACAATACCCACAACCCTCATCACTTACGCATTTATTCACAATTTTTCCACTTCTTTTTATTGAATCTTAAAATGTAATGCACATTCCTCCCTACATTACTAAAATTCTAATAAAATCCTCTCCATACCCATCTCCTTGTATCCACATAAAATAATATTATACTCACAACAAGTAATCTCACTACCCAACTACTGCGATATGTTTCTACACACTCCATTCTTTTCCAATATATCATAACTTTTCACTTCTATAATTTCTTTTAAACTATTCACACATTACCTTTATTTTCAGTAAAATCCCCCCCATATTTCATTAAATTTCTAATACAACCCTCCCCATACCCCTCTCCATCTCACCCACATTTCTTCACATCCACTCGCCCATCTCCCAACACACCTCTTCTGAACACACAAAAAATCACATTTCACATACACAAATGCATCTCATCATCCATCTCAAATCCACTAAAATCACTTTAACCACGATATTCACAAAACTCTATGAACACCTAACGCAAACACACACACACACACACACACACAGTAACAAGGGGACACAGTTGGAAGCTGAAGACACAGATGAATCACAGGGATGTTAGGAAGTATTTCTTCAGCCACAGAGTAGTCAGTAAGTGGAATAGTTTGGGAAGCGATGTAGTGGAGGCAGGATCCATACATAGCTTTAAGCAGAGGTATGATAAAGCTCACGGCTCAGGGAGAGTGACCTAGTAGCGATCAGTGAAGAGGTGGGGCCAGGAGCTCGGACTCGACCCCCGCAACCTCAACTAGGTGAGTACAACTAGGTGAGTACACACCTTCAAAACACTCTCATACATTCATCATTTGAGACCACCTTTTCTCAGTATCTCTTAAGAAATATTCTCTCATCCACAACCTTTATCATCTCACTACAGAACAACCCCAAGATTACTTCGAACACTCTCATAAATCATTTGAATACTCACATAAACACCTTTGAACATTTCCAAACAACACTGAAGCACTTCCAAAATATCATTTTGAATACTCCCAAATAAGATTTATCATCTCTGATTTATCTACACTTACATATTTCATTAAATTACAACTCATCCACCATACTACTCCCTCAGTCTCCAGACTTTACAACATTATCACAAAAACTAACTCATACACTTATGACATGAGACATTACCAACACTAACACACCCACACACACCACATTTTACTTTGTACAACACCAAAAACATCATCAATTACCTTTGATTACTCCAAAAACATCATTGAACACATTCAAAAACATCTACAAACTCCTTTGAATACTCCCAAAACACCACTGAATACTTCCAAAACAGCATCGAATACTGCCCAAACAACACTAAAAATCCCCAGAAACTAAGATCAACACCACCGACTAACTCTCATTTTATAGAAATCCCCTCAAATCACTATAACCAAGTCGATCCCACTCACCTCAGACTATTATATAACATGAACACAAAAAAAACTCATATAACATTTGAATATTCACAAAAAACACCTTCGAACATTTCCAAACAACACCGAAACACTTACAACAGGATCACCACCAACTGAAAACATGACATGTACACACACACACAAAAAAAAAAAAAAAAAAAAAAAAACTAAGGCATTCATCAACTATCATCAATGACCACTCATTTTTATAAACATTCACACAAAAAATCACAATCACCAACTCCATGCAATATCTAATACACTCCTCTCACTACCACCAACACATACCAACACAGACAGGGATACCTCCCATGTCATCACACTCCATCCTGTGTTTACTTGGCGATCAGCTACGTCACACCCCAATTTTACTTCATTTAACTTAACGAGAGGAAGTTACTTGTTTCACCACAATCAAGATGTTTACCAAATTCTATAACCCCACACTAAGATCACACATTTTTTGTACACATTCTCTTAAAAACATCATCATAACGAAGATCACTAAAACTATCTATATTTTTACTAAGATCACATAACATTTTGTCTTCTCTAACTCACACACCAATTTTCATTCGCACTTACACATTTCATTAACCGAAATTACATCTCATCTACCAAACTCCTCCCTCATTCTCCAGACTTTACAACATTACCACAAAAAAAAACTAACTCATACACATATGACTTGAGACATTACCACAACTAACACTCTGACTAACTTTGAACCAACTCTGAACATCACCAAAACACCACTGAACATCTTCAAAAAATACTCTGCACATCATTTGAACACCTTCAAAAACACAATCAAACACCTCCGAATACTCCCAAAACACTGCTGATTACTACCAAATCACCAGTGAATACTTCCAAACCACAGACACCCACAACTTATACATTTCAATCACAAATTTAAGACATGAGACATACACACCAAATCTAAGACATTCACCTCCAACTAAGACATACACATCATAACTAAGACATTCACCAAAGCCTATACTTGACTTATTGCTTATGTCTTACATTTGTAAGACATAAGCACAAAAAAAATTACTATATCATGAGACATTACCACTATATTACATATCACATTTGTCACCCTCATCATCCCTAAAACATCCTTCCTTATTCATCCGTATATCCGTATATTTTATCCCGAAAACCCATCATGACACTAGGAGCCAGAGTGTAGTAGGTGGTGTTGGAGTGGTGATGGTTGTTCTGGCTCCAATGTCATGATGGGTCGTCGGGATAAAATATCTCTAGGTGATATACGGATGAATAAGGAAGGATGTTTTAGGGATGATGAGGGTGAGAAATGTGATATGTAATATAGTGGTAATGTCTCATGATATGGTAAATTTTTTTGTGCTTATGTCTTACATTTATTGTCAATAAGTCAAGTATAGGTTTTGGTGTATGTCTTAGTTATGATGTGTATGTCTTAGTTGGAGGTGAATGTCTTAGATTTGGTGTGTATGTCTCATGTCTTAAATTTGTGATTGAAATGTATAAGTTGTGGGTGTCTGTGTATTATTTTTTTTTTTGGTGATGGTGATATGTTATAGTGCTCATGTTATGTTATAGATGTTGGTGGAAGTGTCGTGGTATTTTTGTGTATGTCTTATTTTTGCGCGAATGTTTAAAAAATAAGTGTTTTCAGTGATCATAGTAGTTTTGAGATGCATGATCTTAGATTTTTGGTGATCTTGGTGATGAGTGTTGATAGAAGATGGTAACCATGATATGGAATTGGTGATCGTGATTTTTGTGTGAATGATTATAAAAATGGGTGTTTTCTGTGATCTTGGTGGTGGGTTAATAATATCTGGTAATCGTCTTGGTTATAGTGTTCTTAGATAATGTAGGTGCAACAGGTTGAAACAAGGTGGGTTAGGTGTGATGTTACTGACCGCCAAGTAAACACAGATGGGGTGTGACGTCACTGGAGGTGACCTCGCCGGTCCTGTGAGGTGTGACATAGTGTGTTGGTGGTAGTGAGGTGAGTGCACTTAGACATTGTCAAATTTGACTTTCTGTGTGAATGTTTATAAAAAATGAGTGTTCTCTGTGATTACTGATTTTTGAGGTAAGTGAACATGGGTGTTTGTTGTTGGTGGTTGTCTTAGATTTATGTGTGTACAAGATATGTTTTCAGTTGATGGTGATCATGTACTAAGTTTTTGTGTATTAGGTTAGTGATCAAGTTTTTTTTTTTGCGTCCATGGGAGTGAGTTCTTGGTTATAGTGATTTGAGGGAATTTCTATAAAATGGGTGTTAGCTGGTGATGCTAGACTTAGTTTCTGGTGATTTTGACAGTGTTTTGGAAGTATTCATTGGTGATTTGGGAGTGATCAGCAGTGTTTTGGGAGTATTCGGAGGTGTTTGATTGTGTTTTTGAAGGTGTTCAAATGATGTGCAGAGTATTTTTTGAAGATGTTCAGTGGTGTTTTGGTGATGTTCAGAGTTGGTTCAGAGTTAGTGAGTGTGTTAGTTGTGGTAATGTCTCATGTCATATGTGTATGAGTTAGTTTTTTTTTTTTTTTGTGTGTGTGTTAATGTTGTAAAGTCTGGAGAATGAGGGAGGAGTTTGGTGGATGAGATGTAATTTCGGTTAATGAAATGTGTAAGTGAGAATGAGAATGTAAATTGGTGTGTGAGTTAGAGAAGACAAAATGTTATGTGATCTTAGTAAAAGTATAGATAGTTTTAGTGATCTTCGTTATGATGATGTTTTTAAGAGAATGTGTACAAAAAATGTGTGATCTTAGTGTGGGGTTATAGAATTTGGTAAACATCTTGATTGTGGTGATCTTAGATATTGGAGATATAGCAGGTTGAAACAAGTAACTTCCTCTCGTTAAGTTAAATGAAGTAAAAGTGGGGTGTGACGTCGCTGATCGCCAAGTAAACACAGGATGGAGTGTGATGACATGGGAGGTATCCCTATCTGTATTGGTATGTGTTGGTGGTAGTGAGAGGAGTGTATTAGATATTGTATGGAGTTGGTGATTGTGATTTTTTGTGTGAATGTTTATGAAAATGAAGGGTCATTGATGGATGTCTTATTTTTTTTTTTTTTTTTTTTTTTTTTTTGTGTGTGTGTGTACATGTTATGTTTTCAGTTTGTGGTGATCCTGTTGAAAGTGTTTCAGTGTTGTTTGGAAATGTTCAAAGGTGTTTTTTGTGAATATTCAAATGTTATATTAGTTTTTTTTGTGTTAATGTTATATAATAGTCTGAGGTGAGTGGGATCGACTTGGTTATAGTGATTTGAGGGGATTTCTATAAAATGGGAGTTAGTCGGTGGTGTTGATCTTAGTTTCTGGGGATTTTTAGTGTTGTTTGGGCAGTATTCGATGCTGTTTTGGTAGTATTCAGAGGTGTTTTGGGAGTATTCAAAGGAGTTTGTAGATGTTTTTGAATGTGTTCAAATGATGTTTTTGGAGTAATCAAAGGTAAGTGATGATGTTTTTGGTGTTGTACAAAGTAAATTGTGGTGTGTGTGGGTGTGTTAGTGTTGGTAATGTCTCATGTCATAAGTGTATGAGTTAGTTTTTGTGATAATGTTGTAAAGTCTGGAGACTGAGGGAGTAGTATGGTGGATGAGTTGTAATTAAATGAAATATGTAAGTGTAGATAAATTAGAGATGATAAATCTTATTTGGGAGTATTCAAAATGATATTTTGGAGGTGCTTCAGTGTTGTTTGGAAATGTTCAAAGGTGTTTATGTGAGTATTCAAATGATTTATGAGAGTGTTCGAAGTAATCTTGGGGTTGTTCTGAAGTGAGATGATAAAGGTTGTGGATGAGAGAATATTTCTTAAGAGATATTGAGAAAAGGTGGTCTCAAATGATGAATGTATGAGAGTGTTTTGAAGGTGTGTGTGTGTGTGTGTGTGTGTGTGTGTGTGTGTGTGTGTGTGTGTGTGTGTGTGTGTGTGTGTGTGTGTGTGTGTGTGTGTGTACGTGTGTGTGTGTGTGTGTGTGTGTGTGTGTATGTATACTCACCTAATTCACCCACCTAATTGTGGTTGCACAGGTCGAGACTCTGTGTGTGTGTGTGTGTGTGTGTGTGTGTGTGTGTGTGTGTGTGTGTGTGTGTGTGTGTGTGTGTGTGTGTGTGTGTGTGTGTGTGTGTGTATGTGTGTGTGTGTGTGTGTGTGTGTGTGTGTGTGTGTGTGTTTGTGTGTGTGTGTTAGAGGTTCATAGAGTTTTGTGAATATCTTGGTTAAAGTGATTTTAGCGGATTTGAGATGGGTGATGAGATGCATTTGTGGATGTGAAATGTGATTTTTGTGTGTGTTCTGAAGAGGTGTGTTGGGAGATGGGTGAGTGGAAGTGAAGAAATGTGGGTGAGATGGAGAGGGGTATGGGGAGGGTTGTATTAAAAATTTAATGAAATATGGAGGGATTTTACTGAAAATAAAGGTAATGTGTGAATAGTTTAAAAGAAATTATAGAAGTGAAAACTTATGATATATTGGAAAAGAATGGAGTGTGTAGAAACATATCGCAGTAGTTGGGTAGTGAGATTACTTGTTGTGAGTATCATATTATTTTATGTGGATACAAGAAGATGGGTATGGAGAGGATTTTATTAGAATTTTAGCAATGTAGGGAGGAATGTGCATTACATTTTAAGATTCAATAAAAAGAAGTGGAAAACTTGTGAATAAATGCGTAAGTGATGAGGGTTGTGGGTATTGTTGTCGAACTAGTAATGCCGAAAAAGTGGTTGTAAGTTGTGGGTTTTTGTTGTGACTTTTTCTGATGAAATTAGTTAAAACGAGAAAAAAATTGTGGGGTGTGGGTGTTGTTGTCGAACTAGAGATATCGAAAAAAGAGTTGATTCTGTTGTAAGTGTTCGTGTGTGTTTGGTTTGTGTTCATGTTTTTTTTGCGTTCATGTTATATCTTAGTTGGAGGAGAGTGTACTCATAGAAATTGGTAATCGTCTTGGTTATAGTGATTTGAGGGGATTTGTGTGAAAATGAGTGTTAGTCTGTTATGTTGATCTTAGTTTATGGTGATTTTGGTGGTGTTTTGACTGTATTCAGTGGTGTTTTAGTAGTATTCAGTGGTGTATTTGGGAGTACTCAAAATGATATTTCGGAAGTGTTTCAGTGTTGTTTGGAAATGTTCAAAGTAATTTTTGAAGGTGTTCAAATGATGTGCAAGA
Source organism: Cherax quadricarinatus (assembly GCF_038502225.1). Lineage (NCBI taxonomy): Eukaryota > Metazoa > Arthropoda > Malacostraca > Decapoda > Parastacidae > Cherax > Cherax quadricarinatus. Next base: position 13,092,566 of record NC_091382.1, read on the forward strand.
GTATTTAGGAAGGTATTCTGGGAGTAGTCAGTGGTGATTTGGGGGTGTTCGAATGATGTTTTTGGAGTATTCAAAGGCAAATGATGGTGTTTTTGGTGTTGTTCAAAGTAAAGTGTCTGAGTTAGCTTTTGTGATACTGTTGTAAAAATCTGGAGAATGAGGGAGGAGTTTTAGGGGATAAGTTGTAATTTAATGAAATAAGTAAGTGTAGATAAATTAGAGATGATAAATCTTATTTGGGAGTATTCAAAATGTTGTCTTGGAAATGTTTTAGTGTTGTTTGGAAATGTTCAAAGGTGTTTATGTGAGTATTCAAATGATTTATGAGAGTGTTTGAAGTAATATTGGGGTTGTTCTGTAGTGAGATGATAAAGGTTTTCGATGAGAGAATATTTCTTAAGAGATATTGAGAAAAGTGTGTGTGTGTGTGTGTGTGTGTGTGTGTGTGTGTGTGTACTCACCTATTTACTCACCTATTTGTGGTTGCAGAGGTCGAGTCCTAGCTCCTGGCCCCGCCTCTTCACCGGTTGCTACTAGGCCCTCTCTCTCCCCGCTCCATGAGCTTTATCAAACCTCGTCTTAAAACTGTGTATGGTTCCTGCCTCCACTACGTCATTTTCTAGGCTATTCCACTGCCTTACAACTCTATGACTGAAGAAATACTTCCTACTATATCTCTGACTCATTTGTGTCTTCAACTTCCAATTGTGGCCTCTTGTTTCTGTGTCCCCTCCCTGGAACATCCTGTCTTTGTCCATTTTGTCTATTCCACGCAGTATTTTATGTCGTTATCATGTCTCCCCTGACCCTCCTGTCCTCCAGTGTCGTCAGGCCGATTTCCCTTAATCTTTCTTCATAGGACATTCCCCTTAGCTCTGGAACTAACCTTGTCGCAAACCTTTGTACTTTCTCTAGTTTCTTGACGTGCTTTATCAAGTGCGGGTTCCAAACAGGTGCTGCATACTCCAGTATGGGCCTGACATACACGGTGTACAGTGTCTTGAATGATTCCTTACTAAGGTATCGGAATGCTGTTCTCAGGTTTGCCAGGCGCCCATATGCTGCAGCAGTTATCTGATTGATGTGTGCTTCCGGAGACACGCTCGGTGTTATACTCACCCCAAGATCTTTCTCCTTGAGTGAGGTTTGCAGTCTTTGGCCACCTAGCCTATACTCTGTCTGTGGTCTTCTGTGCCCTTCCCCTATCTTCATGACTTTGCATTTGGCAGGATTAAATTCGAGAAGCCATTTGCTGGACCAGGTGTCCAGTCTGTCCAGGTCTCTTTGAAGTCCTGCCTGGTCCTCATCAGATTTAATTCTCCTCATTAACTTCACATCATCTGCAAACAGGGACACTTCTGAGTCTAACCCTTCCGTCATGTGGTTCACATATACCAAAAATAGCACTGGTCCTAGGATCGACCCCTGTGGGACCCCGCTCGTCACAGGTGCCTACTGTGATACATCATTACGTGCCATGACTCGTTGTTGCCTCCCTGTCAGGTATTCTCTGATCCATTGCAGTGCCCTTCCTGTTATATGCGCCTGATGCTCTAGCTTCTGCGCTAATCTCTTGTGAGGAACTGTGTCAAAGGCCTTCTTGCAGTCCAAGAAGATGCAATCAACCCACCCCTCTCTCTCGTGTCTTACTTCTGTTATTTTATCATAAAACTCCAGAAGGTTTGTGACACAGGATTTGCCTTCCGTGAATCCGTGCTGGTTGGCATTTATACTCTTGTTCGGTTCCAGATGCTCCACCACTCTCCTGATAATCTTCTCCATAATTTTGCATACTATACACGTCAATGACACAGGTCTATAGTTTAGTGCCTCTTTTCTGTCTCCTTTTTTAAAAATGAGAACTACATTTGCCGTCTTCCATACCTCAGGTAGTTGCCCAGTTTCCAGGGATGTGTTGAAGATTGTGTGTGAGTGTGTGTGTGTGTATGTGTGTGTGTGTGTGTGTGTGTGTGTGTGTGTGTGTGTGTGTGTGTGTGTGTGTGTGTGTGTGTGTGTGTGTGTGTGTGTGTGTGTGTGTGTGTGTGTGTGTGTTTGCGTGTGTGTGTGTGTGTATGTGTGTGTATGTGTGTGTGTGTGTGTGTGTGTGTGTGTGTGCTAGGTGGTCATTGAATTTTGTGAATATCTTGGTTACAGTGATTTTAGTGGATTTGAGATGGGTGAAGATGCATTTGTGGGTGTGAAATGTGATTTTTGTTTGTGTTCTGAAGAGGTGTCTTGGGAGATTGGTGAGTGGATGTGAAGAAATGTGGGTGAGATGGAGAGGGGTATGGGAAGATTTGTATTAAAAATTTAAAGAAATATGAGGGGATTTTACTGAAAATAAAGGTAATGTGTGAATATTATAAAAGAAATTATAGAAGTGAAAAGTTATGATACACTGGAAAAGATTGGAGTGTGTAGAAACATCTCGCAGTAGTTGGGTAGTGAGATTACTTGTTGTGAGTATAATATTAATTTATGTGGATACAAGGAGATGGGTATGGAGAGGATTTTATTAGAATTTTAGTTATGTAGGGAGGAATGTGTATTACATTTCAAGATTCAATAAAAAGAAGGGGAAAAATTTGTACTGAATAAATTGTGAATAAATTGGTAAGTGATGAGGGTTGTGGGTATTGTTGTCGAACTAGAGATATCGAAAAAGATGTTATAAGTGGGTTGTTGTTGTTGTTGGTGATGTGGGTGTTGTCGAACTAGAGATACCGAAAAGATGTTGTAAGTGGGTTGTTGTTGTGTCTTTTTCTGATGAAATTAGTTAAAACAAGAAAAAATTGTGGGTTGTGGGTGTTGTGGGATGTGGGTGTTGTGGGTTGTGGGCGTTGTTGTCGAACTAGTGATAACGAAAAAGAAGTGATTCTGTTATAAGTGTTCGCGTGTGTTCGGATTGTGTTCATGTTTTTTGTACTCATGTTATATCTTAGTTGGAAGTGAGTGTACTCATAGAAATTGGTAATCGTCTTGGTTATAGTGATCTGAGATGATTTGTGTGAAAATGGGTGTTAGTCTGTGATGTTGATCTTAGTTTATGGTGATTTTGGTGGTGTTTGGGCAATATTCGGTGCTGTTTTGGTAGTATTCAGTGGTGTATTTGGGAAGTACTCAAATGGTGTTTGAGACTATTCAAAGGTGTTTTTGAAGGTGTTCAAATGATGTGCAAGAGTATTTATGAAGGTGTCCAAAGTAAAGTGAGGTGTGTGTGTGTGTGTGTGTGTGTGTGTGTGTGTGTGTGTGTGTGTGTGTGTGTGTGTGTGTGTGTGTGTGTGTGTGTGTGTGTGTGTGCATATTAACTTCGTAATATGTAAAATTGTAACTAGTGAATTTATCGAAAAGTTGTTATAAGTTGTAAGTGTTGTGGTGACTTTTTCTGATGAAATAGTTAAAACGAGAAAAATGTCTAGACTTGTGTTGTATTTTGTAAAGAAATTGTGGATTGTTGTGGGTATTAACGAAAAGAATGTGAAATTTTTTGGGTTATCCTGGGTTAAGAGTGAAAAATGTGTAGGGGGAAGTCGACAAGATTCAGCCTGTGTGTGTGTGAGGTCATCACGTGACGTCACTGTCATAGGGGGAAGTCGACAAGATTCAGCCTGTATGTGTGAGGTCATTACGTGACATCACTGACCGCCGAGTAAACACAGGTGAGGTGACGTCACACATGTTTAGACCTGTAGTAAGAGAAAGTACCATGCCCCATAGGAGGAGTTCATTTGAATGCTTACCCCCTGAGGGGGGAATCCAAAAAAAACTTGATCCAAGGAGATGGAGTCTGTATTATCGAGAAAAACTTGATCCAAGGAGATCATAAGAATTTCGAAACCCCATAGGGGGGAATCCAAAAACTTGGTCCAAGGAGATGGAGGAGAAATACTTGGGATGCAAGTGGGAGTCCATTTTGAAATGCTTACCTCCAGAGGGGGTAATCCAAAAAAAAAAACTTGATCCGAGGAAGTGGAGTCTTTGTATTAACGAGAAAAACTTGATCCGAGGAATTGGAGTCTTTGTATTATCGAGAAAACCTTGATCCAAGGAGATCATAAGAAAATGAAATTCAAAAAAAAATCGAAAAAATTTGGGATGGGGGTGAAAGTGGGAGTCCATTTTGAATGCTTACCCCCAGAGGGATGGGGGGAATCCAAAAAACATGATCCGAGGAAGTGGAGTCTTTGTATTATCGAGAAAACCTTGATCCGAGGAGATCATAAGAAATTCGAACCCTCAAAGTGGGGAATCCAAGGAAGTGGAGGAGAAATATATGGTTTAGAGGGTGAGGTGGTTGAGGGTGAGGTCAAGGTCGTGGGTCAGCGTGGACGGGCTGGCGCTCGGAAGGAGTCCGCTCAGAGGTAGGAGCCACTCTGTAGAAGGCCTTTCGGGAGGAGCCACTGGGTGGGGGTCATGGGTGGGGTCATGGTTGGGGTTGTAGGTTGGGGTCGTGGGTGTGGGTCGAGAGTGAGGTGGTCGAGGGTGGGGTTGTGGCTGGGGGTCATGGGTGGGGGTCGTGGGTGGGGGTCATTTGTGGGGGTTGTGGGTGGGGGTCATTTGTGGGGGTCGTGGGTGTGGGTCGTGGGTGGGAGACGTGGATGGGGGTCATGGGTGGGGGTCGTGGCTGGGGTCATGGGTGGGGTCCTGGGTGGGGTCATGGGTGGGGGTCGTGGGTGGGGGTCATGGGTGGGTATCGTGGGTGGGGGTCGTGGGTGGGGGTCGTGGGTGGGGGTCGAGGGTGAGGTGGTCGAGGGTGGGGTCGTGGGTGGGGGTCGTGGTTGGGGGTCATGGGTGGGGGTCATGGGTGGGGGTCACGGGTGGATAGGGTTGTGTGTGTGGTCATTGGTGGGGTCATGGGTGGGGTCATGGGTGAGGGTCGTGGGAGTCTGCTCAGGAAAGTGAGCCACTCAGGAAAAGGAGCCACTCTGTAGAAGACCTTTTCATGAGGAGCCATACTGTAGAAATCAGCACTACTTTTGTGAATATTATTCCACTTAATTAAGTAATAAAGGAGAAATAATGCTAAATAAGTGAATAAGTTACTTCCGAGATACTGACCTGGAGCGCCGGCCGGCCCGTGGTCTCGAAAAAAAAAATTCCTCGAAAATCGCGTTTGTTTGTTAGGGTGGTTTTCTTAGTAAACTGATGTTCTAGTACAGTTATCCTCTTCAAAACTCCGTTTTCTATCACTGAAGACCAAAGAATACGACGTGGAGAAGAGTAACTCAAAAAAACCATACCCCCGGCCGGGATTGAACCCGCGGTCATAGAGTCTCAAAACTCCAGCCCGTCGCGTTAGCCACTAGACCAGCTAGCCACAATAAGATTCATCCAACTAGGTATATTTCTACACCATAGGAAAGTTAGCACAGGCACCTCTTGAGCTAGAGTTCGTCACGGCCACGCTAGCTGGAGATTCGTCTGTAAAAACTTGCATTTGTGGTCACAGAGGTGCCTGTGCTAACTTTCCTATGGTGTAGAAATATACCTAGTTGGATGAATCTTATTGTGGCTAGCTGGTCTAGTGGCTAACGCGACGGGCTGGAGTTTTGAGACTCTATGACCGCGGGTTCAATCCCGGCCGGGGGTATGGTTTATTTGCAATCGTGTCATTACGATTTCTTAAGTCATGTTGACGGCAGTGAAGGGACTTGAGCTAGAGTTCGTCACGGCCACGCTAGCTGGAGATTCGTCTGTAAAAACTTGCATTTGTGGTCACAGAGGTGCCTGTGCTAACTTTCCTATGGTGTAGAAATATACCTAGTTGGATGAATCTTATTTTGGCTAGCTGGTCTAGTGGCTAACGCGACGGGCTGGAGTTTTGAGACTCTATGACCGCGGGTTCAATCCCGGCCGGGGGTATGGTTTATTTGCAATCGTGTCATTACGATTTCTTAAGTCAGAAGAGTAACTCATTTATATCGAAACATTGCTGGTGGACTCTCGCCATATTATGGCCTATTTTATTCAGTCTAGAGTATATAATATGTTTGTATGTTATTTATAGTGTTTATTATATCATATTAGAACAATTCTGATAGATAAATAAGCCGTAGAGTTGATATAAGCGAAATAATGGAGCGGGAATACTGCCGGTGTTCCCAGATGCTTCCTGATTGGCTAGAATTCTAAGTATAAGCTCCGCCTACTGTTTTATGATTAGCTAGAAGTCTAAGTATAAGCTCCGCCTACTGTTTTATGATTGGCTAGAAGTCTAGGTATAAGCTCCGCCTACTCTTATATGATGCTAAATAGTCAATTATTATATTAGAAAGAATAATGCAAGAAAAAGCGATAAAAGAAAGGAAGAAATTCAAAAAAATATATGTGCTGTGAGGAGACGCTACCCACATCGCCGTCACCATACCTGATATAAATGACTATAATTTCTTGTAGAAACGTCGTACAATTGTGTTACCAAAGAGTTAAGCTATTTTTCTATATGAATAACTCAATTTCCATAATTTTTCGATTTTTTTTGAGCGCGAAAAAAATTGTATGACAGCCCCCTAGCAGTAAGTAGTGTAGCAGCTGTTAGTCTACTGTTGTTGGTCACATCCTGCCCAGGTAGTATATCTTAGATTGGGTTTGGCTTTCAAATTATCTGAGGTATGATAACTCTCAGCCTCTAAAATTTATTTATGTGAAAAAATCTTGTTTTATGTAGGATATCACTTCACTTGGTCTTCTCATCGTCAGGTTTGTTCTTTCTCAAAGTGTTGCAATGCATTTTATGTTTGTTTTAACCTAATACAAAACAAAATTTCTTACATCATCTCATACAATATTTCCTCCGTCAGGTCGAGGACCTCCCCAGAACCTGATGGCTGAGGCAGTGAGCTCCACAGCTGTCTATGTGTCCTGGGACCCACCAGATGATCCACCTACCAAGTATACTGTTTTAACTGAAGGTGATCCCCGTGATACAACTAACACATTCTATCAAATTAACGACCTTAGTGCTTGTACATCATATCTTATAACCGTGACATCTGTGTATGACAATGAACAGTTCCAAGCCTTCACCAGTGCAACAACAGACTTAACAGGTAATATGTGCAACAACAGACTTAACAGGTAATATATCAGATAATACTCCCCTTGACGTTTCAGTTTGTTTTATTTTTTGCAACGATATGTGATACACAAAACGCAAGTTTTCTATAAGTATATAAATAATAATTTGTACAGTTTTAAACATCATATAATATTTTAGAGTAATTTTTTTCATACATTTTCAGTCCTATCAGAAATTTAATTTTCCCACAGTACCGCTGCCACCACAGAATTGCGAGTTATCTAAAATAACTAAAACCACGATGGATGTTCAATGGACAGACACAGTCAGGGAGTGTAGAATTACTGACCACTTGATCAGCTGGTCATGGGACGTCCTGTGGAGTGATGAACAAGGATCTAATGAAACCTTCAGCAACAGTAACACAATAAAACTGACAAACTTTAAACCCTACACAAACGTGACAGTTAATGTAGCAGCTGGCTCTAGTGCAGGTTATGGTGCACCAACAACCTGCTGGAATGTTACACTCCAGGATGGTACGTTGCCACTCACTGTTCTTTATACGTACATAATTAATAACTTGCTGGAATGTTACACTCCAGGATGGTAGGTTGCCACTCACTGTTCTTTATACGTACATAATTAATAACTTGCTGGAATGTTACACTCCAGGATGGTACGTTACCACTCACTGTTCTTTATAAGTACATAATTAATAACTTGCTGGAATGTTACACTCCAGGATGGTACGTTACCACTCACTGTTCTTTATAAGTACATAATTAATAACTTGCTGGAATGTTACACTCCAGGATGGTACGTTGCCACTCACTGTTCTTTATACGTACATAATTAATAACATATAAAGTACATATCAATGTAACATTAACTTGTTATTATCATTGTTACAAAATTGACAATAATTAAATAATTGATATTCACGGTTGCAACTACTAGTGCTTGTAGTTTACTGTGCAAGTGCTTGTAGGTAGCACTGATGGAACATGATCTTGTTGTTCACAGTACTGGTGCTTGTGGTTCACTGTGCAAGTGCTTGTAGGTAGCACTGATGGAACATGATCTTGTTCACAGTACTGGTTCTTGTGGTTTACTATGCAAGTGCTTTTAGGGGTCACTGATGGAACAAGATCTTGTTATTCACAGTACTGGTTTACCTGGAGTTTACCCGGAGAGAGTTCCGGGGGTCAACGCCCCCGCGGCCCGGTCTGTGACCAGGCCTCTTGGTGGATCAGAGCCTGATCAACCAGGCTGTTACTGCTGGCTGCATGCAAACCAACGTACGAGCCAGAGCCTGGCTGGTCAAGTACCGACTTTAGGTGCTTGTCCAGTGCCAGCTTGAAGACTGCCAGGGGTCTATTGGTAATCCCCCTTATGTGTGCTGGGAGGCAGTCGAACAGTCTCGGGCCCCTGACACTTATTGTATGGTCTCTTAACGTGCTAGTGACACCCCTGCTTTTCATTGGGGGGATGTTGCATCGTCTGCCAAGTCTTTTGCTTTCGTTGTGAGTGATTTTCGTGTGCAAGTTCGGTACTAGTCCCTCTAGGATTTTCCAGGTGTATATAATCATGTATCTCTCCCGCCTGCGTTCCAGGGAATACATGTTCAGGAACTTCAAGCGCTCCCAGTAATTGAGGTGTTTTGTCTCTGTTATGCACACTGTGAAGGTTCTCTGTACATTTTCTAGGTCAGCAATTTCACCTGCCTTGAAATATGCTGTTAGTGTGCAGCAATATTCCAGCCTAGATAGAACAAGTGACCTGAAGAGTGTCATCATGGGCTTGGCATCTCTAGTTTTGAAGGTTCTCATTATCCATCCTCTCATTTTTCTAGCAGCTGCAATTGATACTATGTTATGGTCCTTGAAGGTGAGATCCTCCGACATGATCACTACCAGGTCTTTGACGTTGGTTTTTCGCTCTATTTTGTGGCCGGAATTTGTTTTGTACTCTGATGAAGTTCAAATTTCCTCGTGTTTACCATATCTGAGTAATTGAAATTTCTCATCGTTGAACTTCATATTATTTTCTGCAGCCCATTGAAAGATTTGGTTGATGTCCGCCTGGAGCCTTGCAGTGTCTGCAATGGAAGACACTGTCATGCAGATTCGGGTGTCATCTGCAAAGGAAGACACGGTGCTGTTGCTGACATTCTTGTCTATGTCAGATATGAGGATGAGAAACAAGATGGGAGCGAGTACTGTGCCTTGTGGAACAGAGCTTTTCACCGTAGCTGCCTTGGACTTTACTCTGTTGACCATTACTCTTTGTGTTTTGTTTGTGAGGAAATTATAGATCCATTTACCAACTCTTCCTGTTATTCCTTTAGCACGCATTTTGTGCGCTATTACGTAATGGTCACACTTGTCGAAGGCTTTTGCAAAGTCTGTATATATTACATCTGCATTCTTTTTGTCTTCTAGTGCATCTAGGACCTTGTCGTAGTGATCCAATAGTTGAGACAGACAGGAGCGACCTGTTCTAAACCCATGTTGTCCTGGGTTGCGTAATTGATGGGTTTCTAGATGGGTGGCGATCTTGCTTCTTAGGACCCTTTCAAAGATTTTTATGATATGGGATGTTAATGCTATCGATCTGTAGTTCTTTGCTATTGCTTTACTGCCCCTATGTGGAGTGGGGCTATGTCTGTTGTTTTTAGTAACTGTGGGACCACCCCCGTGTCCATGCTCCCTCTCCATTGGATGGTAAAGGCTCGTGATAGGGGCTTCTTGCAGTTCTTGATGAACACGGAGTTCCATAAGTCTGGCCCTGGGGCAGAGTGCATGGGCATGTCATTTATCGCCTGTTCGAAGTCATTTGGCGTCAGGATAACATCAGATAGGCTTGTGTTAACCAAATTCTGTGGCTCACTCATAAAAAATTCATTTTGATCTTCGACTCTCAGTCTGGTTAGCGGCTTGCTAAAAACTGAGTCATATTGGGACTTGAGTAGCTCACTCATTTCCTTGCTGTCATCTGTGTAAGTAGTATAAGTTGGTCGATCTAGGAACACTGCCGGATAATGACCATGGAAAATGAGATAATGATGGGGTTTGCATGACAGGGTAATTGTTTAATATGATTAATCATGGCCCAAGGGGATAGAGAGACTTATTCCTATACATTAATAAGTAGGTACATAAAGTAGAACAAAGGATTCCGGTGTGCAGGTGGCAGATTCCGGGATAATGAGTGTGGAAAAGAATGTGATAATGGGTGGTCTGCATAAGCACAGGTGCTGTCAGGGGGTACAAGTTTAATATGTTTAATCATCCCCCAGGGGATAGAGAGATTTATTTCTGTGTAATTACTAAGTATAGGAAGGTAGGTAATGATCACTTCTGACACCCCAAACTCAATCACTCTGATAGATGGGAGAGGCAGTACAAAAAAGGATTCAGGTGTGCAGGTGGGCAGATTCCCAGGATAATGAGTGTGGAAAAAGAATGTGATAATGGGTTGGTCTTCATAAGCTCAGGTGCTGTCAGGGGTACAAGATTTAATATGTTTAAACATCCCCCAAGGGGATAGAGAGAGAGAGAGGCTTATTTCTGTGTAATTACTAATTATAAGAAGGTAGGTAATGATCACTTCTGACTCCCCAAACTCAATCACTCTGATAGATGGGAGAGGGCAGTACAAAGGATTCAGGTGACTGGGTACAAGCTTACCATCTCCGAGGGAGTCCCCCCCCCCCTTTCCCGGGCCTGCGACTCACTGACGCGACTGTTGCTACTTCACAACAACACTGCTGGGTTTAAAGAACGCGGTAATGGATGGGTAGCTGGTCCCCCGAGGGAGTGTTGCTCGCCCGTCCGTACCTCAGCAAAAAAAAAAAAAGGTTCTTCCGGGTACTACGGTAGTGTTTATTCTTGCCAGCTGCTAGATCTTTCCAGGTGGGGGAGGCTTAAAGCAGTGAGAAAGGCCATCTAGGGAAGACCTTTGTGCTGATAGAGCTCTTATAGGAACTTTGACATATACATTTTCCTCTTACCCACTCTCAGATGGGGAGAGGCTTAAGTGGTGCGATATTGTTTATATATATATATATGTTTAGACTAGAGAAGATAGTAATATATAGTTATATGTAAATAAAAATCAGAGTTTGTCAATATTTTTATTAATTCACATACAAAAGGGCAAAAGCTGTGCAAAGTTTTTTAGCGCGAGCAAAGGGGCGAAACTGTGCGAGTTTTACTGGTTAGACTGAATGACTGCGCTCCTCCTGTTCACTTTCTGTAAGATTGATAACCTCCCGCTCGAAAATGATTTCCTTTTCAGGTACATCATCATCTGCCGTCTTTACCCCTTCTGCCGGCTTTACCCCTTCTGCTGGCTTTACTGCGTCTCCAGCATTTACTCTCACGTCGGGGGTTTTCCCTTCCTTCTCCGACTGACCGTCAGGGTGCGCTTCAAGGTCGCCAGTTTGTTCAGCACCTGCTGCGGCAGTGACCTCAACAGAGTCATCAGATTGAGCAGTGAGCGTAGAGAGGTCCACAACGAGGTCATCAGACTGACATGAGGGAAGGCTCTGCGTTTCATCGTTGTCGAGATCTGGTTCTTTCTTCATAGGCTCCTCTATATCAGATGAACTGATCCCATCTTCCACAGGCTGTAAGTCATAAAGAGAACATATTTATCACTTTCAAATAAAGGAGTGGGACTCGTCTCTAATCTACCAAAGGAGGGAACATAGAAAGACATACCCTTTCCTGAGGAAGCCTATGTTTGCGTTTCCTGCTATCATCACAATGACACCGCTTTAGGAGTTTGAAGCCGGTGTGTTCCTTCCCTTCCAATCTACCAGCCGATAAAATCAAAACTTTACAAATTCTGACTGGCCCAGTGAAAACTGTTGAAGAAAAAAAGGAGACTCAACTTTAAAATTATTATAAGTCTCTTGCGCTCGTTTTGTTTCGTTAATATTCAAAGAGAAGTATCCAATCTACCAGCCGATAAAATCAAAAACTTTACAAATTCTGACTGGTGCTGTGAAAACTGTTGAAAAAAGAGACTCAACTTTAAAAATTATTATAAGTCTCTTGCTCTCGTTTGTTTCGTTAATATTCAAAGAGAAGTTTTTAGCAAAATAAAATGTCTCGCTTACCAGAATCGAGAATGCCTGCTTCCTTCGCCATGATGAGAGTAAAAGGCTATGGAGAGGTCAGCCTCTATCTTTTGCGGGAAGACAGCTTCAGCGGGCTCTTATATACAACTCAGAGAGGGCCTTACCAGCCAGGAGGGGTATTTGGGGGATACTCTCGCGAAAGTTATTTATTATTATTTTGTTTTAGTGTCATACTAGACTAATTATAACTCTAGCAATCTTTTAAAAAAATGTTACTGTTAAAGTATAAAACTGGGAGAAGCTAAGCAATCTATGGAATATATGCGGTTCTCAAAATGATTTTTATTCTTGTTAGTGAGATACTTTATAAACATATCTTAAAAATGTTTGACTGTTAATAAAAATAATTGATTAAGAAAAGAGCGCTGACCTCTTTCTTCCTGCCCCGCCCCCCGGATCATCTGCTTGGAGTATTGCCCCGCCCCAACTGTTGGAAAAAATTATTATTAGCTCAAAGACTTATTTCATTATCTGAAAATAGCAGTTTTAAGAAAACATCAATTCAGAGCAATAACCTGGGTATCTCACCTGTCACGCATCTCCTGCGATGAGCTGTGACATTCGCTACACACACTGATAGCCCACAGAAACTACAGGAGAAAGTGTGGTGAGCTGCATCCTGAGGGTATAATCGCCCGCATAGGTGGCATCTGCGAGCTGGGTGACGAGCCATAGCTGTAAATACACACACACACACTCTCATATTCCATAAATTATTTAAATTATAGATAATATTTTAATCTCCCATAGATAGAGAAGTTTTTACCTGCTCTAATCTAAGCTGGTAACTTTCTTGAGTGAGCGGGAAGAGCACCTTTCGCCCTAGACGAAAAGGTGAGCGTATTTATAGCACGCTTTTAGGATAGCGTGCTCATAAGATACTTAATTTTCCCCAAAGTAGAGGTACAGTTTTTCACATCAGTCTCTCTCTATTTTCACGAGAATCTTTTAAACAAAAATCCCCGCAAGTCTATATATTATAAATATAATCTAGAAAAGATTTCTTATTGTCAATAAAGTAAGAGGGATAAAATCTGGGAAGAACTCTTTTCCCGAACGAAAAAATAAGAATTTAGACCGGGCAAGTAGGGAGGATTACGTAAATTGCCATAGTCATGTGAATTTCCCATTTGTATAAAGCCGAGGCGAGGGAAAGTTTAATTAATTTATAGATTTTGTCCATCGCCAAAACTAAATATTCTTAAAAATAATAATAATAATAATAATATATTTTTCCCCCAAATAAAAATAAATAGGCATCTGCCGGCAGAAAGTGGCGGAGCCTGCTTCTCTTTGTCTGTGACCTCCATTCGACCCACCACCACCTGGTGTAGGGAAGGTAGTGAAACTGCGTAATATCCAGACGACCTTCACTGTCGGTCGGGCTTTTTTTCTATGGTCTTCTGGCGGGAGAAGGCCATGCTGCCATTGTTATCTTCATCTCTGGGATAAACTCCCCCCTCCCTCCCCTCTGCTTTGAACTAAAAAGAAATGTTTATATATAAGATGATTCTTCCACAAAAAAGGCTCATTTGAGATGGGAAGATGGACAAGGTCTGTACCTTTACAGAGGAAGAGTTGAATATTTTCAGAGAGCCTGCAAGAATACTTGTTGCTGGTTTTAGCGGGGCAGGCAAGAGCAGTCTAGTGGAGCGTTTATGTAAAAAATATGCCGGTTCTTTCGCGAGAATAATCATTTCCAGTCTGGATGATAAAACTCACCCTTTGAAACAAATCACCTCTCTTAGTGAGAAAATCATTTTAGTGAAAGGTCTCATTAACCCGGCGGATTACCAAAATCCCCTTGAGACAGACAATAGCTCTCTGTATATAATTGATGACCTTTTTAATGAAGCAGTTAAGAGTGATGTTATAGCCAATATTTTTACTAGAGGAAGACACGAGCAAATATCCGTAATTCTCATATCTCAAAATTTATTTCCACAAGGAAAATACGCTCGCACGATCACGCTTAATTGTAGTCAATATATTTTATTAAGACAACGAGATCTGTCTCAGTTGGAATGTCTCGGGCGACAAATTTATGGAAAAAATCTAGCCCCGAAATTTGTTGAGATATATTGTCACGTCACTGCGGATAAATACGGCTATCTTCTGGTTGATTTAACCGCTCCAGAGGAAATTCAATTACGAAGCTTCATTACCGGAGAGGGCAACTGTGAAACTGTATACCGCTGGTAAAAACAAAAATGGCCTTAAATTCACATAAAAAGAAAATTCTAGAAAAAGTATATAGAGACGTCAATAGCCCCGGGGGGCTTTACTGGGAATGTTAACAAACTTTTTAGAGCAGCTAGGGAGAAAAACGCCTCTATTACTTATAAAGACGTAGTAGATTATCTCTCTTCTCAGAGGGCCTATACTTTGCATAAATTGCAGCCTCTGCGATTTCCCAGACGGAAAATCATAGCCGCTGCCCCTCGCATTATACTCACCTGCGACTTGGCGGACATGACTTTATTACATTCCCACAATGGTGGCATTAAATATATTTTGTTATGCATAGATGTCTTTTCAAGGTTAATGAAGGCGGTAGGACTAGTCAGAAAAAACTCAAAAAGCGTCTTGTCAGCCTTACGAAATATTATAGAAAGCCCCACCTTCCGTGGAATTTCGAGATTACACACGGACAGAGGGGCCGAGTTTTATAACCGTCCTCTTCTGAATTACCTAAAAAAAAAAAAATATTAAATTATACAGTACCTTCTCGGACACTAAGGCTGCAATAGCGGAACGAGCTATTCGCACGCTTAAGCATAGAATCTACCGCTATATGACTTTAACAAATTCTTTAAAATATATAGAGGTATTACCAGCCATAGTAGAAACTTACAACTCAACTCCTCACACCTCTCTCAAGAAAGGTCAAACTCCACAACAAGTGCATTCTCTGAGTCTTCCTCGAGACATTCGTCAGCAGTTTGGGCTAATGTATTTAAATGCCCGTCCTCATCAGCCTCGTACTAGTCCACGACTGACTCCTGGAGCGCATGTGCGGATAACTAGCCACCGGGGGATATTTCACAAGAGTTATTGGCCTCAAAACACCGAAGAAATTTTTAAAATCCAATCGGTTGATAATTCGCAAGTAATCCCCACATATTCTCTTATCGACCTGAGCGGGGAAAAAATACTCGGGCAATTTTACGCTCAGGAATTAATAGAAACATCTCTACCTGAATTTTTTCCCATTAAAATATTGAGACGGAGAAGAAAAACTGACGGCAGTAGAGAATATCTGGTGAGCTGGGTGGGTTATCCCCGAAGTGCAGATAGCTGGGTGCACGAGAAGGACATGCAAAATGTCAGACAGGGGTAAGCCCCTGGCAGTGCAACACAGAGAGTTATTAATTTTATTAAACAAACTTCCAGCTAAAGCTCACAATCGTATTATTAAGGAATTAAAAAAAAAGAAATTAATTGCATATCTGAGATATTTACTAATTTTCTTAAGAAAAATCTAACAGTAGAACCGACTATTTTGAGCAAATTAAAGAAGTTTAGAGGAGACATTCTCACCGTTGCCCGTAAACGAACTCCACTTTATAAAAAAAAAAATATTCTTTCGAAGCGTGGAGGAGCCATCTTAACTACACTCTTACCTCTGGTCATCTCGCTGATTAGTAGTTTTATAAAGTAAAAAATAATCGAAATGGTGGTAAAGGAATTTTGTCTCATCCCTCGGCTAACCGCCGAAAAATATATTTTTAAAAATGGAACAAATATCTTACCCACTCCTAAGCGCGAATCTCCTTTTCCCCGCCTTCGCAGAAGCACTGCAACCACCACTATGGCGCGTAGGAAGGAATCTTCCAGCCTCTCGAGAGTGAAAGTGAAACCAGCCCAAAGCAAGGATGAGAAGGTCAGCTCCTGCCCCAGCATAGCAACTCGCCCTCATAAGGGTAATTGCCGCTTCGGGCTACCACCTCCCACGAGCGGGCACCCACCCGAGCTCTTTGTTGAGACTGGTGAGTCCCCCATAAAAAAAAAAAACAAATAAGCTCGCTCGCTGTAATGCCGCCCGCGGCGGTGGCGGCAGTGGCGGCAGTGGCGGCGGCTGCGACGGCTGCGGTGGCGGGCGCGCCCGCGGTAGTTGCCGCGAGGAGTCTAAGAGTAAAAAAAAAAAAAATCCGAAACAGAAAATAATAGCCAATAATAAACTCCCGCCGGAAATACTTTTATCTTTAATATCAAGAAAAAACAACAGTCTTTCTCTCTCGCCTGAGGACTCTTCCCCAAATTTAAATGAAATAATTGATCTGTATTTCACGAGAGAAGAATTGCCATACGCGAAATCTATGCTGGATCTATTCAAAAATAATTCTTTCATTCGGTGGGATAAGAGAGGTATTTTATTCCCTCCATACCATAATTTAAACATCTTACAAATCATTAAATCTTTGACAAGCAGTCGAGCGTACATCGATAAAAAACTTTTGCCCGTTGTAGGGGAATTAGTGAGCCTTATTAGATTAGAGCCAAGATTTATAAAAAATCACAAGGCGAGAAAACAATTATTAGGCGGTTTTTATGTTAAAAAGACCGCGGAAAAAAAGCCGCTCTGGCTAGCCTATTGAAATTTAAGCTTTCATAAAGTCGAGAGAAGAGCTTTGCCCGCTTTAGTAAATACCGGGACAGGATAGAGACAAGAAGTTCCTTCTCGAAGTGCTATTCATAAAAAAAAAAATGGACCAGCCATCAGTTGATTATCCCGAGAGAATTAATCTCCCGTTGAATGAAGAAGGAGAAAAGGACCCCAGTTTGTCGATATTATTACATCAATTAACGTCAAGACGAAAGATTTATCAGCAAGTGTGTTACAAAGCTCGTGTGATACAAAGTTTATGGCAAACCTACGAATCCTTCAAAGTCAATTGCCCCATGACCAGATTTACTAAGACTTTTGATGAAATTGAAAAATTATATGACAATTTTAATCAGAAAGCACTGACGGCTGAAATCAGACGCTTAGAATATGCTACGCATGATTTCCGGGATATGATAGAAGCTTTTGAAGGGGCGCAAAGCTTGTATAAGCACCTTAGGCGAATGTCAACCTAGAGAGGTCCCCCAAACCCCTACCAAACCCACCCGCAGGAGTGGGAGGCTACAGCAGCGCGGTATTTAAACCCCGCCGCCGACGTACCGATAAACATTATCCGTCTCACTCCCTCAGCGAGGACTCTAAGGAACCCAACTGTTGACGAGAATGGAATATAAATTTCCAGTAATTGTCGGGGGAATAACGGGCGAAGAATTCCTGGAATATGGGGATTGTATCGTGTATCCCCACAACGCTACTTCTGCTCGCCCCTACGAGCCGGCTCTTTCACTCTGGGAAAAATATCCTTTTTCCAAAATTGAGCGAAAATCGCTAATCCTGGTGAACCGTGCCATAGCTGCAGATCGGGGCACACCCGGGGAAATTGTCCTAAAATCACCCCCACCATGCACCAACACCCTTGATGACAGGCCAGAGGATTTTTTAAGACCCCACCTTGCAGCACTAATATGTCAGTTCTCAGCGGGTCCTTGTCTTGAAAAGAATGAAATTGCGCAACAGCAATTAGAGCGTAGTCTCGACACGCATTATGTACGTGGTTTGAGCAAGGACACGCAACAGAATCGACGAATTTGGTTTAAATTATGTCTGGTGTCCCTGGGACGGGCGGTGATAGCCAATGGCAACATCAAACGGGTAATTTTACCGCAGTACATTGGCATGAGCAGAAAACAGGCCGATGAATGGCACACTGAATATCTCCCTCTCATTAACATATTTCAAGACATATTACTGAAACGGGAAATTCAGACATGCTTGCTCGTACCGTCAGTGAGCCCATACTTGGCAGTACCTAAAATCATCCTAGATGAGGTGGAAATTGAACGCGGCGCCTCCCCCGAAGCTCTAGAACGGGAAATACTACAGCTGTCTGTGGAGAAGCAAGGCACTGGCAGCATCAGCGGTGGCAGCAGTGCCGGTGGCGGCAGCGGCAACAGCAGCAGCTGCAGCAGCGGCAGCGGCGGTGTCAACGGTGCTGACGTCGGACCAGCCGGTGGGATTGGAACTAAAAGAGACAGTGGCATGCGTGAAATGGACATGCCTGATGGAGTCGAGGTCACTTCACGCGGAAAACGCAAACAACAGCACGATGATGTGGATATTTTATTCCTAAATGCTGTAACTAATAAAAAAATAAAAATGTAAAAGTCTTCAAACTAAAGTTTTTTTAAGCCTTTAAAAAATATATATAATGGTCTATATTTTGTATTTGCCTCATACTGTCTCTGTCCCTCAACATGGACAGAGGGGGTCCGGGGAAATATATCTATTTGAGCAGTTTAGAAAATATTGACATTTTCGACAATACAGCTTCGGCCTTTCAAAATATAATTACTGCAACGCCTTTAAATCCATCCTTGAACTACGAAATAGCCTTGCTTAATGTTTTGTATCCCAAAAAATTCAATGTTCTAACAAGAGACGATGCCGAATGCGGTATTGACATTATACAAAATCACATTACTGAAACAGGAATAAGTACAGAAGAAATAGTCCATCACTTTCTACCAAAAAATGATGTGTTATCGACAGATGCCAGCCATATTATTGAAGAAATTAATCGACAGCTAACAGCAGATTTAAAAAAAGCCTTTAGAGATAATTATTCGGCACATTTCCCGAAAGGGAAAATACTCAATTATGATGTCGGAATTGGGAGGGTTTTAGTTTCGACGAGATCGCGAACCTTTACGGGAAAAAACAATGCTGCCACTTCATTTAAAGCTCAATTTAAACCGAGAATAGCTCGGGTGCTTGGGCTTAGCAGCGCTGAAAAATATTATTTATTTCGTAGTGACGCGCCCGAGGGGACCTCCTTCCCCAAGCAGATTGCCCCATTCAAGCCTGATCCCACTGCCGGAGTTGATTATGTTTTAATATATAGTGATATTGTGGAACCGCAAATATACGGTAGTCAGTTAGTCAATATTCTGGATGCTTTCGCCTTTCAGGAGAGTTATTCAAAAGGTGCTCATCCTATGATGTACAAACCTCTATGCGTAACTAAATTAGATAAAATAGCTATCAAAATGACAGATCAGTTTGGTCGTAATCTGTCTTTTGAAAGCGGTCATTCCACTACCGTAGTGCTACATGTAAGACCGATAAATAAATAGAACCAACTCAGCGTAAAAATGGTTATTGTTTCTCTAACCGCCAAACATGCGTGTACCCTTTCAAGTGCCCTCTGAGCAGGAATTTCGGAGTTTATTCTCCCTAAAACCCTCCCAGGTGGGGGGTGGCCTGGGAGATATACAAACTTTTCACGCGCCATACAGAGTCCGAGGTGGGGGATTTTTTTCGGCTTTAGCGGGCCTAGCTAAAAGAGCTTTACCTTTTCTTTTCAGAGTGGCTGCGCCAAGTGCAGTAGAATTTGGAACTAAAATGCTCGATGATTATCAGTCTGGAAAAACAGACATGAAAGCTGCTCTTAAATCTCACGGGATAGATGCTTTAAAAGGTGTTGCAAAGAAGGTTATTACGGGCGGCAGAGTGAGCAGGGTGACTAAGCGACGGCTAAATAATAAATGCAAGATAAATAAACGCCGACGAAGCCGAGTTGCTTATAAAACGGATGTATTCTCTCTCGTATAAACAGTTGCTTATTAGCCATGGCGGGTGTCGGGGCTGAAAACAGTGGACTCAAAGTCCCGTTAAATGATTATTCTTCCAGCGTCATTAATCAATTCCCGCGACCGCATAGACTGAGACAAGTTGAGAGTTCCATAGCTCGCACACAGAGTTTTGATACTCTACCAGTAAACCTTCCTCTCTCTCAAAAACTAAAAGATAATTTTCTAGAATTTAGAATTCCTGGAGTTCCCGGAGCATTTCTAGATTTAGGCAAAATAGTTATAGAATTTAGAGTGACTCTAACAGAGGCTGATGGGCAAAGTCCACTAGGGGAAACAAGCAATATCGCTCTGGTCAATGGATTTTCCAACACGTTATTTAAAAGTGTCCAGTGTTTCCTGGGCGAGCAAATAACGGAATCAAATTCTAGTTTTAATTACTGGTCATTCATTAAACTCTGCAGCTCAGTAAAACGAAGCCAGTTGCCGAGTATCGCCCGACTGGGGTATCTCTTGCCCAACTTTAAAGGAGAAGGTATAACTAAATTGTTCGATACAGCCTATTTCGCCCGCACATCGGCAAAAGAACCACAGATACTGACAAAGAATGATAAAGAACAGGGCATAACTCTGTGTTTTCCCTTGGCTCTGGACATATCCACTCTGGACCAATATCTGCTTGACAATATCGATTTAAAAATTAGGCTGGAATTATCCCCTCAAGCGTGGACTCTGAAAACAGACGATGAAGCCAGCACATACCAGCTCCATATTAATTACGCTAAACTTTGGCTTAATAGGGTGTACCCATATACATCAGCTTATATGGCCTTGAACAAGTCTCTAGCCTTAGACGCAAAGCCGATAATATATACTTTTAATCGCACTCTAAGTAAAAATTATGTGCTAGGTCACAATCAAACGAGTCTCCTAATAGATCAGCCATGGGGTCATGTAATTCCCGCCAAAATTTTCATGGTAATTTTGCCCATGACAGCCTATGCAGGAAAACATAAGGAGAATGGTCTATATTTTGAGCATGGGGATCTAGCCAGTTTATCTGTATGTATTAATAATAATACAGTTTATCGCATAAGCAGTGATTTCCCCCATCATTATAGTAAATTATATTATGAGGCAATTAACTCTCTGGGCATTGAGGAAGAAAATTTAATTCTCTATGAATCATTCGCCTCCGGGCGAACCATCAATATTTTCAATTTAACCGACAGCCAAGTGGAAGACGCTCTCCCGATTGAAAAATCTGGTAACTTGAGAATTGAATTACAGTTCTCTAAGCCCGCCCCTCATAATAAGGTAGTTTTATTATTTGCTCAGACCACTGGTGTTTTATCCATCGACCAGAATAGATCTGTTCATTGTGATGTGCGAGCATAAATAAAAAATGAATTGCGCAGAAATAAATAATAGTTTAATTCCCGCCCTAGGAAATAAAGTCACATATATTGGCTGTTTCACTATAGACGCTCTACAGCAAATAAGATTAGATGACTATCCCTCAGACAGGCCCATAGTGCTTGTAAGTAATATTCTTCCTTCGTACAGCTCAAAAGTAATGGGTCATTTTTTTTTCTCTTCTCTTGGACAAGAAAAATAGTCTATCCTTCTTCTTTGACAGTTACGGGAAAAAACCAGAGAATTATGGCATAAATTTAAAAAAATTTTTTAAACTAAATAAAATTAAATATTTATATCGTTTATCTGGCAGAACACAAAGTGATTTTTCACTCACTTGCGGTCTATATGTTATGATGTTTATTCATAAAGCAAGCCTTGTGGGATTAGAAAGAGCTTTATATTTTTTTAAAAAAAATTTCTCGGAAAAATCGCTTTTTATCAATGACAGATTAGTGATAGCATATGCTAGAGAGAATTTTAAAATGTTACCTCCTTGTGAAAAAACATTTTGCCTAAGTAGACAAGGTTATCTTTGTGCTTCCCTCTGTGAGGAAGGTCACCTCTGACGAGAGTATCCCCCAAATACCCCTCCTGGCTGGTAAGGCCCTCTCTGAGTTGTATATAAGAGCCCGCTGAAGCTGTCTTCCCGCAAAAGATAGAGGCTGACCTCTCCATAGCCTTTTACTCTCATCATGGCGAAGGAAGCAGGCATTCTCGATTCTGGTAAGCGAGACATTTTATTTTGCTAAAAACTTCTCTTTGAATATTAACGAAACAAACGAGAGCAAGAGACTTATAATAATTTTTAAAGTTGAGTCTCTTTTTTCAACAGTTTTCACAGCACCAGTCAGAATTTGTAAAGTTTTTGATTTTATCGGCTGGTAGATTGGATACTTCTCTTTGAATATTAACGAAACAAAACGAGCGCAAGAGACTTATAATAATTTTAAAGTTGAGTCTCCTTTTTTTTCTTCAACAGTTTTCACTGGGCCAGTCAGAATTTGTAAAGTTTTGATTTTATCGGCTGGTAGATTGGAAGGGAAGGAACACACCGGCTTCAAACTCCTAAAGCGGTGTCATTGTGATGATAGCAGGAAACGCAAACATAGGCTTCCTCAGGAAAGGGTATGTCTTTCTATGTTCCCTCCTTTGGTAGATTAGAGACGAGTCCCACTCCTTTATTTGAAAGTGATAAATATGTTCTCTTTATGACTTACAGCCTGTGGAAGATGGGATCAGTTCATCTGATATAGAGGAGCCTATGAAGAAAGAACCAGATCTCGACAACGATGAAACGCAGAGCCTTCCCTCATGTCAGTCTGATGACCTCGTTGTGGACCTCTCTACGCTCACTGCTCAATCTGATGACTCTGTTGAGGTCACTGCCGCAGCAGGTGCTGAACAAACTGGCGACCTTGAAGCGCACCCTGACGGTCAGTCGGAGAAGGAAGGGAAAACCCCCGACGTGAGAGTAAATGCTGGAGACGCAGTAAAGCCAGCAGAAGGGGTAAAGCCGGCAGAAGGGGTAAAGACGGCAGATGATGATGATGTACCTGAAAAGGAAATCATTTTCGAGCGGGAGGTTATCAATCTTACAGAAAGTGAACAGGAGGAGCGCAGTCATTCAGTCTAACCAGTAAAACTCGCACAGTTTCGCCCCTTTGCTCGCGCTAAAAAACTTTGCACAGCTTTTGCCCTTTTGTATGTGAATTAATAAAAATATTGACAAACTCTGATTTTTATTTACATATAACTATATATTACTATCTTCTCTAGTCTAAACATATATATATATATAAACAATATCGCACCACTTAAGCCTCTCCCCATCTGAGAGTGGGTAAGAGGAAAATGTATATGTCAAAGTTCCTATAAGAGCTCTATCAGCACAAAGGTCTTCCCTAGATGGCCTTTCTCACTGCTTTAAGCCTCCCCCACCTGGAAAGATCTAGCAGCTGGCAAGAATAAACACTACCGTAGTACCCGGAAGAACCTTTTTTTTTTTTTGCTGAGGTACGGACGGGCGAGCAACACTCCCTCGGGGGACCAGCTACCCATCCATTACCGCGTTCTTTAAACCCAGCAGTGTTGTTGTGAAGTAGCAACAGTCGCGTCAGTGAGTCGCAGGCCCGGGAAAGGGGGGGGGGACTCCCTCGGAGATGGTAAGCTTGTACCCAGTCACCTGAATCCTTTGTACTGCCCTCTCCCATCTATCAGAGTGATTGAGTTTGGGGAGTCAGAAGTGATCATTACCTACCTTCTTATAATTAGTAATTACACAGAAATAAGCCTCTCTCTCTCTCTATCCCCTTGGGGGATGTTTAAACATATTAAATCTTGTACCCCTGACAGCACCTGAGCTTATGAAGACCAACCCATTATCACATTCTTTTTCCACACTCATTATCCTGGGAATCTGCCCACCTGCACACCTGAATCCTTTTTTGTACTGCCTCTCCCATCTATCAGAGTGATTGAGTTTGGGGTGTCAGAAGTGATCATTACCTACCTTCCTATACTTAGTAATTACACAGAAATAAATCTCTCTATCCCCTGGGGGATGATTAAACATATTAAACTTGTACCCCCTGACAGCACCTGTGCTTATGCAGACCACCCATTATCACATTCTTTTCCACACTCATTATCCCGGAATCTGCCACCTGCACACCCGAATCCTTTGTTCTACTTTATGTACCTACTTATTAATGTATAGGAATAAGTCTCTCTATCCCCTTGGGCCATGATTAATCATATTAAACAATTACCCTGTCATGCAAACCCCATCATTATCTCATTTTCCATGGTCATTATCCGGCAGTGTTCCTAGATCGACCAACTTATACTACTTGTGTAGGGCCCATCTTGTTTAAGTAGGGGCCCAATACTGGACGTTGTTCTCGACTTTGATTTGGCATAAGAAAAGAAATTCTTTGGGTTTCTTTAGATTTCATTTATGGCTTTTAGTTTTTCCCGCTATTCCCGACTCCTATAAGATTCCTTTAGCTTAAGTTCGATGTTTGCTATTTCTCTGACCAGTGTCTCCCTATGCATTTCAGATATATTGACCTCTTTTAGCCGCTCTGTTATTCTTTTCCGTCGCCTGGTACTTGTAGTTTACTCCGTAAGTGCTTGTAGGTAACACTGTTGGTACGGAATCTTGTTATTCACAGCACTGATACTTGTAGTTTACTCTGCAAATGCTTGTAGGAAACACTACTGGTGCATGATCTTGTTGTTCACAGAATTAGTGTTGTGGTATGCTGTGCAAGTGCTTGTAAGTAACACTGGTGGTACATGATCTTGTTGTTCACAGTACTGGTGCTTGCAGTTTACTGTGCAAGTGCTTGTATGTAACACTGATGATACATGATCTTGTTGTTCAGAGTACTGCTACTTATGGCTCACTGTGCAAGTGCTTGTAGGTAATACTGCTGGTACATGATCTTGTTGTTCACAGTACTGGTGCTTGCAGTTTACTGTGCAAGTGCTTGTAGGTAACACTGTTGTTGCATGATCTTGTTCCCAGTACCGCTACATGTGGTTCACTGTGCAAGTGCTTGTAGGTATCACTGATTGTACATGATCTTGTTCACAGCACTGATACTTGTAGTTTACTCTGCAAATGCTTGTAGGTAGCACTGATGGTGGTTGTGTACGAATGGTATATAATACCGACAAGATGAGAGTAAGACACATGTGCAACATCTGGGTATCTTTATTGTAGACGTTTCGCCATCCAGTGGCTTTATCAATACAAATTCTAGGACATAACTTGAAGACAGTAGAACTATGTACAGAAGATGAGGTAATCAGTCCCTCAACCTAGGAGTAGGTGCGAACAGCACCATAGTCGTGGAGATTCTGAAGCAGAAGAAAGAATCCTGGCGCTTATATAGTAACGTCAGGTGTAGCAGACGAGGGCATATTCACTGGTAGGCGGGATTCCCCAGTGGAAGTAGGTCCTTCCCAAAGAGATGGGTTAGTTGTAGTAGTAGTTGTCGAAGTCGTGAAGGTAATGTACATGTCCTCAGAATTAAGATTCCATGATGTTGCAGTGTCTGACAAGTTGTGTACGAATGGTATATAATACCGACAAGATGAGAGTAAGACACATATGAGAGTAAGACATCATATACCATCAGCACTGATGGTATATGATCTTGCTGTTCACTGTACTGGTTCTTGTGGTTCATTGTGCAAGTGCTTGTACGTAACACTACTAGTGTAGATGAATGGTTCAGAGAACCGACACGTTGATAAATTAGACACATGTGCAACTCTTGGGTATCTTCATCGAGGAAACGTTTCGCCACACAGTGGCTTCATCAGTCCATACGAAGGGCTGATGAAGCCAATGTGTGGCGAAACGTTTCCTCAATAAAGATATCCAAGAGTTGCTCATGTGTCTAATTTATTAACACTACTGGTGCATGATCTTGTTGTTCACAGTACTGGTTCTTGTGGTACATACTTCTAGTGTTCCTAAGTTACACTGTCAGTCTTTGTTGTTCTTACAACTGTTGTATTTGATTCAAACTATTGATGGTTGTAGTTCACACTTCTTGTGATTGTTGTTCCCATTACCCGTGCTTGTGATACATATTACTGGTGCTTGTGATACATATTACTGGTGCTTGTGATACATATTACTGGTGCTTGTGATACATATTACTGGTGCTTGTGATACATATTACTGGTGCTTGTGATACACCTTACTGGTGCTTGTGATACATATTACTGGTGCTTGTGATACACCTTACTGGTGCTTGTGATACACCTTATTGGTGCTTGTGATACATATTACTGGTGCTTATGATACATATTACTGGTGCTTGTGATACACCTTACTGGTGTTTGTGATACATATTACTGGTGCTTATGATACATATTACTGGTGCTTGTGATACACCTTACTGGTGCTTGTGATACACCTTACTGGTGCTTGTGATACATATTACTGGTGCTTGTGATACATATTACTGGTGCTTGTGATACATATTACTGGTGCTTGTGATACACCTTACTGGTGCTTGTGATGCACCTTACTGGTACTTGTGATACATATTACTGGTGCTTATGATACATATTACTGGTGCTTGTGATACATATTACTGGTGCTTGTGATACACCTTACTGGTGCTTGTGATACACTTTACTGGTGCTTGTGATACATATTACTGGTGCTTATGATACATATTACTGGTGCTTGTGATACACCTTACTGGTGCTTGTGATACACCTTACTGGTGCTTGTGATACATATTACTGGTGCTTGTGATACATATTACTGGTGCTTGTGATACATATTACTGGTGCTTGTGATACACCTTACTGGTGCTTGTGATACACCTTACTGGTGCTTGTGATACATATTACTGTTGCTTATGATACATATTACTGGTGCTTGTGATACACCTTACTGGTGCTTGTGATACACCTTACTGGTGCTTGTGATACATATTACTGGTGCTTGTGATACACCTTACTGGTGCTTGTGATACATATTACTGGTGCTTATGATACATATTACTGGTGCTTATGATACATATTATTGGTGCTTGTGATACACATTAGTGGTGCTTGTGATACATATTACTGGTGCTTGTGATACATATTACTGATGCCTATGATACATATTACTGGTGCTTGTGATACATATTACTGTTGGTTATGATACATATTACTGGTGCTTGTGATACACCTTACTGGTGCTTGTGATACACCTTACTGGTGCTTGTGATACATATTACTGGTGCTTGTGATACACCTTACTGGTGCTTGTGATACATATTACTGGTGCTTATGATACATATTACTGGTGCTTATGATACATATTATTGGTGCTTGTGATACACATTAGTGGTGCTTGTGATACATATTACTGGTGCTTGTGATACATATTACTGATGCCTATGATACATATTACTGGTGCTTGTGATACATATTACTGGTGCTTGTGATACATATTACTGGTGCTTGTGATGCATATTACTGGTGCTTGTGATACATATTTCTGGTGCTTGCAATACATGTTACTGGAGCTTGTGATACATATTAGTGGTGCTTTTGATGCATATTACTGGTGCTTGTGATACATATTAGTGGTGCTTGTGATACACACTGCTGATGCTTGTGATACATATTACTAGTGCTTGTGATACACATTTTTGTTGCTTGTGATACATGTTACAGGTGCTTGTGATGCATATTACTGGTGCTTGTGATACATATTACTGGTGCTTGTGATACACCTTACTGGTGTTTGTGATACACCTTACTGGTGCTTGTGATACATATTACTGGTGCTTGTGATACATATTACTGGTGCTTGTTATGCATATTACTGGTGCTTGTGATACATATTACTGGTGCTTGTGATACATATTACTGGTGCTTGTGATACATATTACTGGTGCTTGTGATACATATTACTGGTGCTTGTGATACATATTACTGGTGCTTGTGATACATATTACTGGTGCTTGTGATACATATTACTGGTGCTTGTGATACATATTACTGGTGCTTGTGATACATATTACTGGTGCTTGTGATACATATTACTGGTGCTTAAGAACTTATGAAGCGAGGAACACTGCAGCAGGCCTGTTGGCCCATACTTAGCAGTTGCTTCACAGATCCATCCCATTAATAGAATATTTGCCCTCATAAGAACATAAGAACATAAGAACATTAGAAATAAGGAACACTGCAACAGGCCTACTGGTCTATATGAAGGAGCTCCAGTTGTCCCACCGGCTTAAGCCAATGCCTTGTCCTAGTGAAGTCAGACACGTCACTTAAGGGAGGAGCACGGCATCCGACCTAGTAGCTAGTCAGGTCCAACTCACACCAACACACACCCACTCGTGTATTTATCCAACCAACTTTTAAGACTACATAATGTCTTAGTGTCTATGACGGTACTCGGAAGTTTGTTCCACTCATCCACAAATCTATTACCAAACCATTGCTTTCCTATATCCTTCCTGAATCTTATTTTTTCCAATTTAAATTCATTGCTGCGAGTCCTGTCTATGTTAGATATTTTTAGCATGTGGTTTACATACTCATTATTAATTCCTGTTTTCAATTTATATACCTCAGTTATATCCACCTTAATTCTACGCCTTTCTAAAGAGTGCAGATTCAGGGCCTCAGTCTATCCTCATAGGGAAGATTTCTGATACAGGGGATCAACTTTGTCATCCTCCTCTGTACGTTTTCCAGAGCATTTATATCTATTCTGTAATACTGTGACCAGAACTGTGCAGCATAATCTAAATGAGGCCTAACCAAGGATGTATAGAGTTGAAGAACAACCTGAGGACTTCTATTATTTATACTTCTAGATATGAAACCAAGAATTCTGTTAGCTTTATTGCAAACACTAACACACTGTTGTCTTATTTTTAGATTACTACTAACCATAACTCCTAAACCCTTTTTGCAATCCATAATATTAAGGTCTACATTATTTAGTTTATATATGGCATGGTTATTTTCCTGCCCAACATTTAGAACTTTGCATTTGTCTATATTAAACTGCGTCTGCCACTTCTCCGACCACTGCATGAGTTTATTCAAATCATCCTGGAGTGCTCTAATGTCCTCATTAGAATGAATTGGACGGCCTATTTTGGTGTCATCACAAAATCTACTTATGTTGCTATTTATTCCCTTATCTGTGTAGTTTATGTAGATTATGAACAACAAGGGTCCCAACAACGACCCCTGTGTTTCACCGCTTGTGACGTGCCCTCATTCGGATTTCTCACCATTTATGCAAACTCTCTGCTGCCTATTCGTCAACCATGCCTCAACGCAGGAAAAAAATTCTCCTCCTATTCCGTGTGCCTTAAGTTTCCTCAATAGCCTCTGATGTGGAATTCTATCAAAAGCCTTACTGAAGTCCATATACACAATATCACATTCATTACCATGATCTACCTCCTCAAATACCTTCATGAAGAACGTCAATAAATTCGTAAGACAGGAACGCCCCTTTGTAAAACCGTGCTGAGATTCATTAATTAATTTATACCTTTCGAGATGGCTACGAATTGCTTCGGCAATTATTTATTGCCTAAATTTTTCCACTGTGGAGGTAAGGCTTATTGGTCTATAGTTTGAAGCTAGGGACCTGTCACCTGCCTTGTAAGTAGGTATTATATTTGCCATTTTCCATTTACTAGGCAGTATGCTAGTTTGTAGTGATATGTTAAAAAGATTAGCCAAAGTTATGCTAAGTTCCTCTTTACATTCCTTTAACACCCTTGCAAACAGTTCATCAGGACCTGGGGATTTGTTAGGTTTTAATTTCTCTATTTGTCTTAGGACCATATCACTAGTTACCGCAATCGTACATAGTTTATTATCGTCATGCTTTACATAATTACATATTACAGGTGCTTGTGATACATATCACTGATGCTTGTGGTTCACACTACTGGTGCTTGTGGTTCACACTACTGGTGCTTGTGGTTCACACTACTGGTGCTTGTGGTTCACACTACTGGTGCTTGTGGTTCACACTACTGGTGCTTGTGATTCACAGTGCTGGTGCTTGTGGTTCACACTACTGGTGCCTGTGGTTCACACTACTTTTGCTTGTGGTTTACACTACTGGTGCTTGTGGTTTGTTGAGAAATGGGATTACCAGTTAAGCTTAATTTTAAATTTAAATATAGGGAACACTTAGCTGATAAAAGACAGCAAATCGTCTACACAGCCGCCCCTGCAGACGAGGTCTTGAATTGTTGTCATGATCATCTCTCAACGGGCTGTAATGAGCTATAATTTGTAAGATTATAAATTACCCCTAGGGGGTGTTATGTCAGCATATTTCATTCACTGATGGATGACAAACTTACTTGTGTGGACTCAAAAGTCCGCACCTAACTGCCGACTATAGGTTGATTACAAACTCCTTGCCACTCAAGAACTGCGCAGTCCCCTGTACTACAAGAAATTCGTAACCTACCTTGCTCTTGTAGCGTGAGCTATGGTGTTCTTCACACCTTCGACAGGTATCGGTGACTTGATAGAAGCTGAAGTGTCCTTGGATGTCCACGTCTTCCATAGTCTAGGAATACGCACACTGGTACACTATGTTCCACAAGATTTGTCTTTGTTGTTCACAATCTTATCACTAAAGAAGCTGATCACACTTCTCTTAAGTGTTTATTGTGTTTTATGAGACACTTTGTTCACACCAACGCACAGATCGTTCTTTGTTGGTTATCCTGGCGTCAGTGTCACTCTCAGTAGAGTCAAAAGTAATCTGAAGATGCCACAACGCCACACGCTGTCACTGCCCCCAGCACAAAGGAAAAGCTGACCTAGTACTTTTGCTTCCTTGCCACTTCCTCGATGAAGCAAAGCAGAATGTTTGAGTTTTGCTGTCTTAAGCATAGACAACAATGTCCACTATCTTTACTATGGTAATAAAGTGGGAGCAGGATTTTCCTTAATTGTCCTGCTAAGGTAAGAGACGTACTGTCTCTTATTAAAATACACTCTGCAACACTGGACTGCAAGGAGCGGCGGTCGCTAGACCACAGATCGTATACTGGTACTGCATCTGGGATCAATTACTCGCTGTAGCAGTAAACAAGATATTTGCCCCTTCTGAGAGGGCTGGGCCCCTCAGGGCTGAAAGGGGCTGAAGGGGGCTGATACCCCCTCCTGGAGAAAATTTCTCCACACTGGGGGTGGCGGAGGTTCGCTGCAGGTAAACTATTCATCACTTAACATTAATTTAATTTTCTCACTCGCCACCACTGCTGCTTGTCTTTTCTGAACAGCTTTAGTCTGTGTGGTTTCTGGAGAATCACTAATTTTGTTTTCAACACTTTGTAATTCTAACGGTACTAGTTTATTTATTGTCCGCTTATTCACTACACCTTTGCTCAAAACATCAACTGTCCTGATGATTCCATTTGCATCAGGATATATGGTCACAATTTTTCCAAGTGTTCATTGGGACCTCGGACCATCATTGTCAATAATCACTATGTCACCAGGTCTTAAGGACTTATGATTTTCAGGAACACCAGCTCCATAGAAGTGTTCTCTCAATGAGGTGAGATAGTCTTCTCGCCAAATTTTCTCCCAACGTTCAGTCACTTTATTAAGGTGTTTGAATTTACGTCTGAGTTGCTCAGGTTCGAAATAAGTAGGATCTTCTATGATTTCTTCATCATTCATGGGAGGAACAGGTTCAAGCCTTCTGCCATGGAGTAAATGAGATGGACTTAACACTTCTAATTTGTCCAGATCATCGGTAACATAAGTTAGAGGTCTGTTGTTGACTCTATTTTCAATTTCAGTCACAACTGTACGGAATTCTTCTAAGTCGATTCTTTGACGCTGAAGAGTCTTCCTTAAACAACGTTATACAATGCCGACCATTCTTTCATAAAATCCGCCGTGCCATGGAGATTTAGGAGGAATGTGTCTTCAACGACAACTGCGTTGATTCAGCATCTGTTGTACTTCTGGTTGATCAAAGATCTTGCTTATATAAGCAGCACCAGCAACAAAATTCGTTGCATTATCTGAAATCATCAGTCTGGGACATGCCCTTCTGGCTGCAATCCTTCTGAATAATTTGATAAAGGTTTCAGCAGACATGTCAGTGGCTACTTCTAGATGTACTGCTCTAGTTGTAGCACAAGTGAACAAACAGATGTACACCTTGATGGGAACTTTGTCAACTGTTTTGGTTAAAATTATTGGTCCAGTGTAATCTACACCTGTCACCTCAAATGGAGTGATATGACAAACTCTTTCAGAGGGATATGGAGGTGGACCTGGATACTGATATACTCGCATATCGTAGTGACGAGAAATAATACAGTCCTTTATTTGTTTTTTCACACTTTGTCGACCTTGAGGTATCCAGTAGGATTGTCGTATATGACAAAGTGTGTCAGCTACCCCATCATGTAACACGTTACTGTGGGCGTTTTGCACAATCAGTTTTGTTAGCCAATGATTCTTGGGGATTAATATTGGATGTATGGCTTCTTTAGGTAGTGAAGAATTATGAATTCTTCCTCGACATCTTATAATCTTTTCTGAGTCGAGATAAAGTCCTAAAGAATTAATCATGACAGGTTTCTTTGGGGATTTATCTTGTGTTTCTAGAAATTTATATTCTGTAGAGAAAACATCTTTCTGTATTAGTTTCACCCAGTATTTAATAGGTTCAAGATATTCATAATCAGGTTTTATTCCTTTAATGTATTTAAAGACAAGAGCTGTAACTCTTAAGAGTTTACCCAAAGATGAGTATTTAGATCCATCAATGACTATTTCTGTTGTGTCTGTAGTATTTACACAACTTATTTCTGCTGTGTTCAAGCAGACTGTTTCTTCCGGCATAATGAGAGCTTTTTGCTGAGGCCAGTTATTTTCATTAGAGAGCCAGTTCGGTCCGTGGAGCCATAATTTATTATCCACAAATTTCTTGAGTAGGACACCACGTGACAACATGTCAGCTGGATTCTCTTGGGTAGAGACGTGGAGAAAGAGATAATCTCTCTGCATCTCTTTTATTTCTGCTACTCTGTTCTGTACATAGACGAGCTTACTCTTATTATTTCTTAACCACTGGAGAACTGCTTCATTATCACTCCAGATCACGGTTTTTTCAATAGTGAGATGATCAAGTACTTTGTTGAGATAGACAGCTAATTTTGTACCTACATAGAGTGCTGTCAGTTCCAATTGTGGTACTGTTCTGACCTTCAAGGGTGCTACCCTGGCCTTTGAAGTAATTAGTGTACTTCCTTCAGCATTACTCATGTAAGCTACAGCGCCATAACCTCTGGTTGACGCATCACAGAACACATGTAATGTGTAATTGTTTCCCTCTTGACCTATTTGTCTGGGAAGTTTAATTTGATGAAGTTGTTTAAACTCCTTGGATATTTCATCCCATGCTTGACTCATTTCTAGAGGCAAGTTCTCATCCCATCCAATTTTGAGTTTCCATGCATCTTGCATAAGCATTTTACCCTTTATGGTAATTGGTGAGACGAGTCCTAGAGGATCAAAACATTGTGATACCTCTGACAGTAAACTACGTTTAGTGAGTGTACTGCATGATTTATTGTTTATCTTTTTGAGACTCAAAGTATCTTCCTGTGTGTTCCAATTAAGTCCCAGCATATTGTTGCAATCAGGAATTTCAGTTTCAGGGAAATCTTCTTTGATAAGTTCCCTTAATTGCTTTGAATTTGTATTCCACATCCTTAGAGGCATATTTGCTTCTTTCATCTCCTTGTTAGCTTCTCTGTATAAGGATTTCAAATTCTCCTCTTTATTCACAGTACCTTGAAGACTGTCCACATAGAAACTTTTCTTTAAGATTTCTTTGAAGGGACTTTCAGATTTCTTCAAATGTGTATTTAGAGTAGCTTCTAGTAAGAATGGAGAGGATGTTGCACCAAATAATACTGATTTGAAACGATAAGTTTTCACAGGACTTTGAGGATCATGTGGATTTTCAGGCCACAAGAATCGAGTATAATCTGTATCTATTTCTTGTAGTCCTACTCTTAAGAATGCTTTGGAAATATCAGCCGTGTAGGCATATGGGTTTGTGCGAAATTTCGTAAGCACGTCTCCAAGCTTCTCAGTTAGTGAGGGTCCAGTCATCAGACAATCATTAAGACTTGCTACATCTTTATTTGCACGTGCGCTGCAATTATATACAACACGTAGGGGAGTGGTTTCAGAATCTTTTCTGACTCCATGGTGCGGGAGATAATGAACGTCTGTCTTCAACTTATCTTCGACTATTTCCTCAATGAATTTATTGTCCAACTGTTCTTGTATGATATTATCATAAACAGTCAGTAGCTCTGGATTCTTCCTGAGCTCATGTATTTGTGCTTTCATCTGTCCGAAAGCCATGCGATAATTTCTAGGCAGATGTGGTGGATTTAATTTCCATGGTAACCTAACCCAATACTGTCCATCTTCATATTTGACAGTGTCCAAATATTGGTTATAAGTCTGAGACTCTTGTGGGCTTGGTTTATTTACATCAATACCTATCGCATCTAAATCCCACAACTTATCAACTGGTGCATTCATTTCTTCCAGTAATGATAATTTTTGCTGTGGTACATGATCAGCGGTTATTCTCGTAACTAGTACATTTTCCACTGAATCAATATCAGCTTCTTTCCCACTTTGAGAGGGAATGGGACCACATATCATGTGGCCTCCTGCAGTTTTCAGCAAGTGAACATCATGTTTACTTACTATATTTTGCACAAAATAGTGATAATAATCACTTCCAATGATTAAATCAATTGGACTAATAGTGTCCGTCTGTATGTCAGGACAGGCTAACTTGACCTTAGCTGCTTTCAGTACTGCAACTGTTTCTTTTAATCCCTGGATCTGCACAGACTTAGGCAAAACATCTACTACCACAGCTTCTACTGTCTTTTTCCTGTTTCCTAGACCAACAGTGATTCTGGCTAGGTCATATGTCTGTTTACCAGAATTGTGGAAAAACCAGCTATATCTAACTGTATTTTGGCATAGGGATGTTTATTCAGTTTCTGCAACACTGATCTTCTTATGAAGGACCTTTATGAGCCTTGATCAAATAGTGTTAGCACGTTTGTTTTATGTAATTTATTAGATAACTCAACTCGAGCTATCGGGAGAGCAGTTGCTTTAAACTTATCTCTCACATTTAATGCTGTTGCTTGTTGACTTCCTG
Organism: Cherax quadricarinatus; assembly: GCF_038502225.1. Taxonomy (NCBI): domain Eukaryota; kingdom Metazoa; phylum Arthropoda; class Malacostraca; order Decapoda; family Parastacidae; genus Cherax; species Cherax quadricarinatus. The sequence goes on from NC_091382.1 coordinate 13,127,558, forward strand.
ATTCTGTGGAAGTCTTCTGCTGTTCAGCAAAAGTATTTGGGCATAATGCTGTATGATGCATACCCTTGCATTTAAAACACTTCTTCAGTGAGCATTTTCCTCCCTTGTGTTCACCTAAACACTTGATGCACCTTTTCAGCTGATGAACACGTTGTTTACGTGCCTCCATTGATGTGTATTGATTACAATACTGTGCCCAATGTGTTCCATCACAAAGTACACATTTTGGAGTACGTTTATGTATGACAGTCTATTTACTGTCTGTTGTATTCACAGCTTGATAAATGTCTATATGGGATTTCCCATTCTGTCGTTAGTGGGAGTAGGTATACTCTTTTTATACTGAGTTGAAGGTTTGTTATCCACGGGATTTGTGGATTTTTCATCTTGTCTCGTTGCTTGCATGCATGAAACTATTGTTTGTAAACCATTGCTAATTTCCTAACAAGTGAAATAGCGTTTATTGAACATAATATTTAATCGTTCAATAGTTTGTGGTGACAACTTATCTTGTACAATACCACTGATAAACCAATCACATTGTCTTAGGTCATATTTAGCATCTAGAGATCTGAGACTATTGTCTAATGTGATTCTAAATGCCTGTAAGTCTGAACAACAATGTTTGGGTGGCTTCAAGCTTGATATTATGACTGCATGTCTAACTCTGGCCTTGTCAGCATCAAAGAAATTGTCTGCTAAGACACGTAAGGCTATTTGATAATTGCCTTTAACCACTGGAAATGACTTAATCAGTTCATTGGGTTCTCCCTTCACAAGACATTTAAGATAATTGAACTTAGCAATCTCATCTATGTCAGTTCGTGAATTTACTATGGACTGAAACCCATTAATGAATTCTTCGTAATTATGACCTTGGAAAATAGGTAATGACAAGGTAGGTAAGCTTGGTAATGGGACACGTCTTGTTGTTACAGGTGTAACAGGTGTTTGACCACTAGTTACAGTAGGTCTCTGTGACAGAGTTTTGCTGCAGATAGCCTGTACTCCTGTCCACCTTAATTGTTGATTACTAAAAGTATCCAAAACATTTTTAATTTCATCCTCAGATGGATCTGATTCAAGAAATTAATTTTCATAATGAGTATAGTCTGAATTAATTATTTCCAGACGTTGTATAAGTAATTCAAATTTGACCTCAAGATTATCAAAATCTATGTTTGTTTCTTGAGTTAATCCTATACAGACTGAAATTAGATTTTCTAATTGTGTAATCTTAGTCTGTAAAGACTGAAACTGAGTTTTCAAACAAGCCATTTTAATGTTATACTGAAAATTCTAGCACCACACTTAGAGTGTTTAAAAAACACTGTACTGCTATAAACAGCTGAGTTTTTGTCATGCTTAAGTCAGCAATATTCGAGTTAAACACTACTGACCTACTAAGCTTAACCTCAGGGTCAATGACCATGAAGGGTACACAGTACATGTGGCTGGTGTTTATGGCTTGAGTTTGCTGTGTCAGCCTGACCACGATGATTAATCGTAAATAACGATGTTATACACTTCATTCACTATACACTATAAATGTCACTGTATAACTGTAAATCACACGTGAATATTACTTACACATATATAAATGTCACTGTTAATATGTATTTGAAAGCTTAGGTTCACACTACTGGTGCTTGTGGTTCACACTACTGGTGTTTGTGGCTCACAATACTGGTGCTTGTGGTTCACACTACTGGTGTTTGTGGTTCATAATACTGGTGCTTGTGGTTCACACTACTGGTGCTTGTGGTTCACACTACTGGTGTTTGTGGCTCACAATACTGGTGCTTGTGGTTCACACTACTGGTGTTTGTGGTTCATAATACTGGTGCTTGTGGTTCACACTACTGGTGCTTGTGGTTCACACTACTGGTGTTTGTGGCTCACAATACTGGTGCTTGTGGTTCACACTACTGGTGTTTGTGGTTCATAATACTGGTGCTTGTGGTTCACACTACTGGTGCTTGTGGTTCACACTACTGGTGTTTGTGGCTCACAATACTGGTGCTTGTGGTTCACACTACTGGTGTTTGTGGTTCATAATACTGGTGCTTGTGGTTCACACTACTGGTGCTTGTGGTTCACACTACTGGTGTTTGTGGCTCACAATACTGGTGCTTGTGGTTCACACTACTGGTGTTTGTGGTTCATAATACTGGTGCTTGTGGTTCTCACTACTGGTGCTTGTGGTTCACACTACTGGTGTTTGTGGCTCACAATACTGGTGCTTGTGGTTCACACTACTGGTGTTTGTGGTTCATAATACTGGTGCTTGTGGTTCACACTACTGGTGCTTGTGGTTCACACTACTGGTGTTTGTGGCTCACAATACTGGTGCTTGTGGTTCACACTACTGGTGTTTGTGGTTCACACTACTGGTGCTTGTGGTTCACACTACTGGTGTTTGTGGCTCACAATACTGGTGCTTGTGGTTCACACTACTGGTGTTTGTGGTTCATAATACTGGTGCTTGTGGTTCACACTACTGGTGCTTGTGGTTCACACTACTGGTGTTTGTGGATCACAATACTGGTGCTTGTGGTTTACACAACTGGTTTTTGTGGTCACACTGCTGGTGCTTGTGGTTCACTCTACTGGTGATCGTGGTTCACTGTACTGGTGATCATGGGTCACTCTACTGGTGATCGTGGTTCACTGTACTGGTGATCGTGGTTCACTCTACTGGTGATCGTGGTTCACTGTACTGGTGATCATGGGTCACTCTACTGGTGATCGTGGTTCACTGTACTGGTGATCGTGGTTCACTCTACTGGTGATCGTGGTTCACTGTACTGGTGATCATGGGTCACTCTACTGGTGATCGTGGTTCACTGTACTGGTGATCGTGGTTCACTCTACTGGTGATCGTGGTTCACTGTACTGGTGATCATGGGTCACTCTACTGGTGATCGTGGTTCACTGTACTGGTGATCGTGGTTCACTGTACTGGTGATCATGGGTCACTCTACTGGTGATCGTGGTTCACTGTACTGGTGATCGTGGTTCACTCTACTTGTGATCGTGGTTCACTGTACTGGTGATCATGAGTCACTCTACTGGTGATCGTGGTTCACTGTACTGGTGATCGTGGTTCACTGTACTGGTGATCATGGGTCACTCTACTGGTAATCGTGGTTCACTGTACTGGTGATCGTGGTTCACTCTACTGGTGATCGTGGTTCACTGCACTGGTGATCATGGGTCACTCTACTGGTGATCGTGGTTCACTGTACTGGTGATCGTGGTTCACTGTACTGGTGATCATGGGTCACTCTACTGGTGATCGTGATTCACTGTACTGGTGATCGTGGTTCACTCTACTGGTGATCGTGGTTCACTGTACTGGTGATCGTGGGTCACTCTACTGGTGGTCGTGGTTCACTCTACTGGTGATCGTGGTTCACTGTACTGGTGATCATGGGTCACTCTACTGGTGATCGTGGTTCACTGTACTGGTGATCGTGGTTCACTCTTCTGGTGATCGTGGTTCACTGTACTGGTGATCATGGGTCACTCTACTGGTGATCGTGGTTCACTGTACTGGTGATCGTGGTTCACTCTACTGGTGATCATGGGTCACTCTACTGGTGATCGTGGTTCACTGTACTGGTGATCGTGGTTCACTCTACTGGTGATCGTGGTTCACTGTACTGGTGATCGTGGGTCACTCTACTGGTGGTCGTGGTTCACTCTACTGGTGATCGTGGTTCACTGTACTGGTGATCATGGGTCACTCTACTGGTGATCGTGGTTCACTGTACTGGTGATCGTGGTTCACTCTACTGGTGATCGTGGTTCACTGTACTGGTGATCATGGGTCACTCTACTGGTGATCGTGGTTCACTGTACTGGTGATCGTGGTTCACTGTACTGGTGATCGTGGTTCACTGTACTGGTGATCGTGGTTCACTGTACTGGTGATCGTGGGTCACTCTACTGGTGGTCGTGGTTCACTGTACTGGTGGTCGTGGTTCACTGTACTGGTGATCGTGGGTCACTCTACTGGTAGTCGTGGTTCACTGTACTGGTGATCGTGGTTCACTGTACTGGTGATCGTGGGTCACTCTGCTGGTGATCGTGGTTCACTGTACTGGTGATCGTGGTTCACTCTACTGGTGATCGTGGTTCCCTGTACTGGTGATCGTGGTTCACTCTACTGGTGGTCGTGGTTCACTCTACTGGTGATCGTGGTTCACTGTACTGGTGATCGTGGTTCACTCTGCTGGTGGTCGTGGTTCACTCTACTGGTGATCGTGGTTCACTGTACTGGTGATCGTAGTTCACTCTACTGGTGGTCGTGGTTCACTGTACTGGTGATCGTGGTTCACTGTAATGGTGATCATGGGTCACTCTACTGGTGATCGTGGTTCACTGTACTGGTGATCGTGGGTCACTCTACTGGTGATCGTGGTTCACTGTACTGGTGATCGTGGTTCACTGTACTGGTGATCGTGGTTCACTGTACTGGTGATCGTGGTTCACTGTACTGGTGATCGTGGTTCACTGTACTGGTGATCGTGGGTCACTCTACTGGTGATCGTGGTTCACTGTACTGGTGATCGTGGTTCACTGTACTGGTGATCGTGGTTCACTGTACTGGTGATCGTGGTTCACTCTACTGGTGATCGTGGTTCACTGTACTGGTGATCGTGGTTCACTGTACTGGTGGTCGTGGTTCACTGTACTGGTGATCGTGGTTCACTGTACTGGTGATCGTGGTTCACTGTACTGGTGGTCGTGGTTCACTGTACTGGTGATCGTGGGTCACTCTACTGGTGATCGTGGTTCACTGTACTGGTGATCGTGGTTCACTGTACTGGTGATCGTGGTTCACTGTACTGGTGATCGTGGTTCACTGTACTGGTGATCGAGGTTCACTGTACTGGTGATCGTGGTTCACTGTACTGGTGATCGTGGTTCACTGTACTGGTGATCGTGGTTCACTGTACTGGTGATCGTGGTTCACTGTACTGGTGGTCGTGGTTCACTGTACTGGTGATCGTGGTTCACTCTACTGGGGCTTGTAATTCATGTTACTGGTCCTTAGTGTTCAAACTACTGATGTTTTTGTTTTATATATTACATGTGTTTATGGTTCACACTACAAATTATTTATTTTTTATCACACTGGCCGATTCCCACCAAGGCAGGGTGGCCCGAAAAAGAAAAACTTTCACCATCATTCAGTCCATCACTGTCTTGCCAGAAGCGTGCTTTACACTACAGTTTTTAAACTGCAACATTAACACCCCTCCTTCAGAGTGCAGGCACTGTACTTCCCATCTCCAGGACTCAAGTCCGGCCTGCCGGTTTCCCTGAACCCCTTCATAAATGTTACTTTGCTCACACTCCAACAGCACGTCAAGTATTAAAAACCATTTGTCTCCATTCACTCCTATCAAACACGCTCACACATGCCTGCTGGAAGTCCAAGCCCCTCGCACACAAAACCTCCTTTACCCCCTCCCTCCAACCTTTCCTAGGCCGACCCCTACCCCACCTTCCTTCCACTACAGATTTATTCACTCTAAAAGTCACTGTTTTGTTCCACTCTATCTGCATATCCAAACCACGTCAACAACCTCTCCTCAGCCCTCTGGACAACAGTTTTGGTAATCCCGCACCTCCTCCTAATTTCCAAACTACGAATTCTCTGCATTATATTCACACCACACATTGCCTTCAGACATGACATCTCCGCTTCCTCCAGCCTTCTCCTCGCTGCAACATTCATCACCCATGCTTCACACCCATATAAGAGTGTTGGTACAACTATACTCTCATACATTCACCTTTTTGTCTCCAAGGACAAAGTTCTTTGTCTCCACAGACTCCTAAGTGCACCACTCACCCTTTTCCCCTCATCAATTCTGTGATTCACCTCATCCTTCATAGACCCATCCGCTGACACGTCCATTCCTAAATATGTGAATATATTCACCTCCTCCATTCTCTCTCCCTCCAATCTGATGTTCAGCCTTTCGTCACCTAATCTTTTTATCCTCATAACCTTACTCTTTCCTATATTCACTTTTCTTTTTCTTTTACATACCCTACCAAATTCATCCACCAACCTCTGCAACTTCTCTTCAGAATCTCCCAAGAGCACAGTGTCATCAGCAAAGAGCAACTGTGACAACTCCCACTTTATGTGTGATTCTTTATCTTTTAACTCCACGCCTCTTGCCAAGACCCTCGCATTTACTTCTCTTACAACCCCATCTATAAATATATTGAACAACCACGGTGACATCACACATCCTTGTCTAAGTCCTACTTTTACTGGGAAATAATTTCCCTCTTTCCTACATTCTCTAACTTGAGCCTCACTATCCTCGTAAAAACTCTTCACTGCTTTCAGTAACCTACCTCCTATACCATTCACCTGCAACATCTGCCACATTGCCCCCCTATCCACCCTGTCATATGCCTTTAATAAATCCATAAATACCACAAAAACCTCTTTACCTTATCTAAATACTGTTCACTTACATGTTTCACTGTAAGCACTTGGTCTACACACCACCTACCTTTCCTAAAGCCTCCTTGTTCATCTGCTATCCTACTCTCTGTCTTATTCTTAATTCTTTCAATAATAACTCTACCATACACTTTACCAAGTATACTTAACAGACTTATTCCCCTATAATTTTTTTTTCACTCTCTTTTATCCCCTTTGCCTTATACACAGGAACTATGCATGCTCTCTGCCAATCCCTAGGTACCTTACCCTCTTCCATACATTTATTAAATAACAGAACCAACCACTCCAAAACTATATCTGCTCTTGCTTTTAACATTTCTATCTTTATCCCATCAATCTCAGCTACCTTACCCCCTTTCATTCTACCCACTGCCTCATGAACTTCCCCCACACTCACAACTGGCTCTTCCTCACTCCTACAAGATATTATTCCTCCTTGCCCTATACACGAAATCACAGCTTCCATATCTTCATCAACATTTAACAATTCCAAAAAATATTCCCTCGATCTTCCCAATACCTCTAACTCTCCATTTAATAACTCTCCTCTCCTATTTTTAACTGTCAAATCCATTTGTTCTCTAGGCTTCCTCAACTTATTAATCTCACTCCAAAACTTTTTCTTATTTTCAACAAAATTTGTTGATACCATCTCACTCACTCCCTCATTTGCTCTCTTTTTACATTTCTTTATTGTTTTCTTAACCTCTCTTTTTTTCTCCATATACTCTTCCCTCCTTGTATCACTTTTACTTAGTAAAAACCTCTCGAATGCTAACTTTTTCTCCCTTACTACTCTCTTTACATTATCATTCCACCAATCGCTCTTCTTCCCTCCCGCACCCACTTTCCTGTAACCACAAACTTCTGCAGAACACTCTAACACTACATTCTTAAACCTACCCCATACATATTCGACCCCATTGCCTATGCTCTCATTAGCCCATCTATCCTCCAGTAGTTGTTTTTATCCTACCCTAACTGCCTCCTCTATTAGTTTATACACATTCACCTCTCTCTTACTTGCTGCTTCTATTCTCTTTGTATCCCATCTACCTTTTACTCTCGCTGTAGCTACAACTAAGAAGAGATCTGATATATCTGTGGCCCCTCTATGAACATGTACATCCTGAAGTTTACTCAACAGTCATTTATCTACCAATACATAGTCCAACAATCTACTGTCATTACGCCCTAAATCTTATCTTTTATACGTATTAATCCTCTTTTTCTTAAAATACGTATTACTTATAACTAAACCCCTTTCTATACAAAGTTCAATCAGAGGGCCCACATTATCATTTACACCTGGCACCCCAAACTTACCTACCACACCCTCTCTAAATGTCTCTCCTACTTTAGCATTTAGGTCCCTTACCATAATTGCTCTCTCACTTGGTTCAAAGGTTCCTATACATTCGCTTAACATCTCCCAAAATCTCTCTCTCTCCTTCACATTTCTCTCTTTGACAGGTGCTTACACGCTTATTATGACCAACTTTTCACATCCAACCCTTATTTTAATCTATATAACCATTGAATTAACATATTTATATGCTCTCTTCTCCTTCCATAACTGGTCCTTCAACATTATTGCTACCCCTTCCTTAGCTCTAACTCTCTCAGCTATTCCTGACTTAATCCCATTTATTTCTCCCCACTGAAACTCGCCTACCCCCTTCAGTTTTGTTTCGCTTAGGGCCAGGACATCCAACTTCTTTTCATTCATAACATTAGCAATCATCTCTTTCTTATCATCCGCACTACATCCCAGCACATTCAAGCATCCCACTTTTATTTAGTTTTTCTTCTGACTTTTAGTAAATGTATACACGAGAAGCGTTACAGGTGCCTGAGTTCCACACTACTGGTGCTGTGTTTCACACTACTGGTGCTGTGTTTCACACTACTGGTGCTGTGTTTCACACTATTGGTGCTGTGTTTCACACTACTGGTGCTGTTTCACACTACTTGTGCTGTGTTTCACACTACTGGTGCTGTGTTTCACACTACTGGTGCTGTGTTTCACACTATTGGTGCTGTGTTTCACACTACTGGTACTGTGTTTCACACTACTTGTGCTGCGTTTCACACTACTGGCACTGCACTTCACACTACTGGTGCTGTGTTTCACACTACTGTAGCAGTGTTTCACACTATTGGTACTGTGTTTCACACTACTGGCACTGTGTTTCACACTACTGGTGCTGTGTTTCACACTACTGGTGCTATGTTTCAAACTACTGGTGCTGTGTTTCACACTACTGGTGCTGTGTTTCACACTACTGGTGCTGTGTTTCACACTGCTTTTGCCAGTGTTTCACACTACTGGTGCTGTGTTTCATGCAACTGGTGCTGTTTCACACTACTGGTGCTGTGTTTCACACTACTGGTGCTGCGTTTCACACTACTGGTGCAGTGTTTCACACAAATGATGCCTGAGTTTCACACTACTGATGCCTGTGTTTCATACTACTGGTGCTGTGTTTCACACTACTGGTGCTGTGTTTTATACTACTTGTGCTGTGTTTCACACTACTGGTGCTGTGTTTCACACTGCTGGTGCCAGTGTTTCACACTACTGGTGCTGTGTTTCATGCAACTGGTGCTGTTTCACACTACTGGTGCTGTGTTTCACACTACTGGTGCTGTGTTTCACACTACTGTTGCTGTGTTTCACACTACCTGTGCTGTGTTTCACACTAATGGTGCTGTGTTTCACACTACTGGTGCCTCTGTTTCACACTACTGGTGCTGTGTTTCATGCTACTGGTGCTGTGTTTTACACTACTTGTGCTGCGTTTCACATTACTGTTGCTGTGTTTCACACTACCTGTGCTGTGTTTCACACTAATGGTGCTGTGTTTCACACTGCTGGTGCCTGTGTTTCACACTACTGGTGCTGTGTTTCATACTACTGGTGCTGTGTTTCATACTACTGGTGCTGTGTTTCATACTACTGGTGCTGTGTTTCACACTACTTGTGGCGTGTTTCACACTACTGGTGCATATTTTCACACTAGTGGTACTGTGTTTCACACTACTGGTGCTGTGTTTCATACTACTGGTGCTGTGTTTCATACTACTGGTGCTGTTTTTCACACTACTAGTGCTGTGTTTCACACTACTGGTGCTGTGTTTCATACTACTTGCGCTTTGTTTCACACTACCGGTGGTGTGTTTCACACTACTGGTGCTGTGTTTCACACTACTGGTGCTGTGTTTCACACTACTGGTGCTGTGTTTCACACTACTGGTGCTGTGTTTCACACTACTGGTGCAGTGTTTCACACTACTGGTGTTGTGTTTCACACTACTGTTGCTGTGTTTCACATTACTGGTGCTGTGTTTCATACTACTGGTGCTGTGTTTCATACTACTGGTGCTGTGTTTCACACTACTGGTGCTGTGTTTCACACTACTGTTGCTGTGTTTCACACTACTGGTGCTGTGTTTCACACTACTGGTGCTGTGTTTCATACTACTGGTGCTGTGTTTCACACTACTGGTGCTGTGTTTCACACTACTGGTGCTGTGTTTCACACTACTGATGCTGTGTTTCACACTACTGGTGCCTGTCTTTCACAGTACTGTTGCTGTATTTCAAACTATTGGTGCTGTGTTTCACACTTCTGGTGCTGTGTTTCATACTAGTTGTACTTGTGTTTCATAACTGATGCCTTGTTGACATTATTAGTGCTTTAGTTTTACAATTTAGGTGTTTATGTTTCACATTTGTGTTAATTATTGAACTACTATCGTTAGTGGCTTCCTCTACTAGTATTTATGGTTCGTACAAGTGATAGAGGTTCTCACTACTGATGCATCTGGTTCCTCACACTTTTAGTGCTAGTGATCTACACTTCAGCTTCTTATGGTTCATAAATCTGGTAACTCTTGTGATCCACACTACTGCTACTTATGGTTCACAAGTCTGGTAACTCTTGTGATCCACACTACTGCTACTTATGGTTCACAAGTCTGGTAACTCTTGTGATCCACACTACAGCTACTTATGGTTCACAATTCTGGTAACTCTTGTGATCCACACTACTGCTACTTATGGTTCACAAGTCTGGTAACTCTTGTGATCCACACTACTGCTACTTATGGTTCACAAGTCTGGTAACTCTTTTGATCCACACTACTGCTACTTATGGTTCACAAGTCTGGTAACTCTTGTGATCCACACTACTGCTACTTATGGTTCACAAGTCTGGTAACTCTTGCTTTCCACACTACTGCTACTTGTGGTTCACAAGTCTGGTAACTCTTGTGATCCACACTACTGCTACTTATGGTTCACAAGTCTGGTAACTCTTGTGATCCACACTACAGCTACTTATGGTTCACAAGTCTGGTAACTCTTGTGATCCACACTACTGCTACTTATGGTTCACAAGTCTGGTAACTCTTGTGATCCACACTACTGCTACTTATGGTTCACAAGTCTGGTAACTCTTGTGATCCACACTACTGCTACTTATGGTTCACAAGTCTGGTAACTCTTTTGATCCACACTACTGCTACTTATGGTTCACAAGTCTGGTAACTCTTGTGATCCACACTACTGCTACTTATGGTTCACAAGTCTGGTAACTCTTGTGATCCACACTACTGCTACTTATGGTTCACAAGTCTGGTAACTTTTGTGATCCACACTTCAGCTTCTTATGGTTCATAAATCTGGTAACTCTTGTGATCCACACTACTGCTACTTATGGTTCACAAGTCTGGTAACTCTTGTGATCCACACTACTGCTACTTATGGTTCACAAGTCTGGTAACTCTTGTGATCCACACTTCTGCTACTTATGGTTCACAAGTCTGGTAACTCTTGTGATCCACACTACTGCTACTTATGGTTCACAAGTCTGGTAACTCTTGTGATCCACACTACTGGTACTTATGGTTCACAAGTCTGGTAACTCTTGTGATCCACACTACTGCTAGTTATGGTTCACAAGTCTCGTAACTCTTGTGATCCACACTTCAGCTTCTTATGGTTCACAAGTCTGGTAACTCTTGTGATCCACACTTCAGCTTCTTATGGTTCACAAGTCTGGTAACTCTTGTGATCGACACTACAGCTACTTATGGTTCACAAGTCTGGTAACTCTTGTGATCCACACTACTGCTACTTATGTTTCACAAGTCTGGTAACTCTTGTGATCCACACTACTGCTACTTATGGTTCACAAGTCTGGTAACTCTTGTGATCCACACTACTGCTACTTATGGTTCACAAGTCTGGTAACTCTTGTGATCCACACTACTGCTACTTATGGTTCACAAGTCTGGTAACTCTTGTGATCCACACTACTGCTACTTATGGTTCACAAGTCTGGTAACTCTTGTGATCCACACTACAGCTACTTATGGTTCACAATCTGGTAACTCTTGTGATCCACACTACAGCTACTTATGGTTCACAAGTCTGGTAACTCTTGTGATCCACACTACTGCTACTTATGGTTCACAAGTCTGGTAACTCTTGTGATCCACACTACTGCTACTTATGGTTCACAAGTCTGGTAACTCTTGTGATCCACACTTCTGCTACTTATGGTTCACAAGTCTGGTAACTTTTGTGATCCACACTTCAGCTTCTTATGGTTCATAAATCTGGTAACTCTTGTGATCCACACTAGTGCTACTTATGGTTCACAAGTCTGGTAACTCTTGTGATCCACACTACTGCTACTTATGGTTCACAAGTCTGGTAACTCTTGTGATCCACACTTCAGCTTCTTATGGTTCACAAGTCTGGTAACTCTTGTGATCCACACTACTGCTACTTATGGTTCACAAGTCTGGTAACTCTTGTGATCCACACTACTGCTACTTATGGTTCACAAGTCTGGTAACTCTTGTGATCCACACTTCAGCTTCTTATGGTTCACAAGTCTGGTAACTCTTGTGATCCACACTTCAGCTTCTTATGGTTCACAAGACTGGTAACTCTTGTGATCCACACTACAGCTACTTATGGTTCACAAATCTGGTAACTCTTGTGATCCACACTACTGCTACTTATGGTTCACAAGTCTGGAAACTCTTGTGATCCACACTTCAGCTTCTTATGGTTCACAAGTCTGGTAACTCTTGTGATCCACACTTCAGCTTCTTATGGTTCACAAGTCTGGTAACTCTTGTGATCCACACTACAGCTACTTATGGTTCACAAGTCTGGTAACTCTTGTGATCCACACTACTGCTACTTATGGTTCACAAGTCTGGTAACTCTTGTGATCCACACTTCAGCTTCTTATGGTTCACAAGTCTGGTAACTCTTGTGATCCACACTTCAGCTACTTATGGTTCACAAGTCTGGTAACTCTTGTGATCCACACTACTGCTACTTATCGTTCACAAGTCTGGTAACTCTTGTGATCCACACTTCAGCTTCTTATGGTTCACAAGTCTGGTAACTCTTGTGATCCACACTACAGCTACTTATGGTTCACAAGTCTGGTAACACTTGTGATCCACACTACTGCTACTTATGGTTCACAAGTCTGGTAACACTTGTGATCCACACTACAGCTACTTATGGTTCACAAGTCTGGTAACTCTTGTGATCCACACTACTGCTACTTATGGTTCACAAGTCTGGTAACTCTTGTGATCCACACTACTGCTACTTATGGTTCACAAGTCTGGTAACTCTTGTGATCTACACTACTGCTACCTACGGTTCACAAGTCTGGTAACTCTTGTGATCCACACTACTGCTACTTAAGGTTCACAAGTCTGGTAACTCTTGTGATCCACACTACTGCTACTTATGGTTCACAAGTCTGGTAACTCTTGTGATCCACACTACTGCTACTTATGGTTCACAAGTCTGGTAACTCTTGTGATCCACACTACTGCTTCTTATGGTTCACAAGTCTGGTAACTCTTGTGATCTACACTACTGCTACTTATGGTTCACAAGTCTGGTAACTCTTGTGATCCACACTACTGCTACTTATGGTTCACAAGTCTGGTAACTCTTGTGATCCACACTACTGCTACTTATCCTTCACAAGTCTGGTAACTCTTGTGATCCACACTACTGCTACTTATGGTTCACAAGTCTGGTAACTCTTGTGATCTACACTACTGCTACTTATGGTTCACAAGTCTGGTAACTCTTGTGATCTACACTACTGCTACTTATAGTTCACACATCTGGTAATTCTGGTTCACGTTTCTGATGCGTATTCTTTCAAGTTTCACACTGTTGGTGATTCTCACTACAAGTGGTTATGTTTACACTACTTGTGCTTCATGCAACTGGTGCCTATTGTGTGCCCAGAGCACCAATCATCGATATTACTGACACATATGTATCCCCCAGAGCAGTTCCCAAGGCACCAGTCATCACCAGTTTTATTGTGAAGTAAAAGGACACAAGTGCAACTAACCTGACATTTTACTGTGGCAACGTTTCGCTCTCCAGGAGCTTTGTCAAGCTGTTACAAACAGTACATGGACACAGAGGGTATATATAGGCTCAGAGTGTTGTGCAATAGTAGTAGTAGTAGTAGTAGTATTACAATATGTTAGAACAATTAACTTGCAGATGAGTTCTAACATATTGTAATACTACTACTACTACCACTATTATTGCATCTCACTCTGAGCCTGTATATATACCCTCTGTGTCCATGTACTGTTTGCAACTGCTTAACAAAGCTCCTGGAGAGCGAAACGTTGCCACAATAAAATGTCACATTAGTTGCACTTGTGTCCTTTTACTTTACATATTGTCCGTAATTCTACCAACTTTATTATAACCAGTTTTATTGATACATGTGTCCCCTCAAAAGTACCCACAGCGTTACTCGTCATTAACATTACTGTCAGAGTCTAGAACACAGTACATCACTACAAATACTGACACATATGTATCACTGTACCAGTAGCTTGAACTGCAGTCGTCATCAGCAATACTGACAATCTTGTCTCCCTAAATTATAACCTGCAGCTGAAGTCATGGCTATCATTATGGACACACATGTATTTCCACACCATCACTAGAAGCTGCACTCATGATCATTATTACTGACACAATAGTTTCCAGTCATCACAAGCATTACTGACACATTTATCTTCACACAAGTACATGTAGTTTCAGGCACAATGAGCAATAATGAAACACATATATCCCCGACACCAGTACCCGGAGATGTATATACCAGGAAGATTACTGACTCTTGTCTCTCCCCATCCAGTACCTGGAGCACCTGTCATCACCAGCATCGAGTATTCTGAACACTTACTCTATATAACCTGGTCACCGCCTGAGGAAGCAAATGGAGTAATTTTGAGATACCTGGTGGACATTGTAAGCAATGGTCATCATTATACAAGAGAATATGTGACTGAGACTGAGGATGTGATCAGTGACTTACCAGAGTGTACATCATATGACATCACTGTAACAGCTGAAACAGAACCTGGTTCGGGACCGTCTGATGCCAAGAGTACTTTCCTCAGTGGTTCTGGTTAGTGATCATTATTATTATTATTATTATTATTATTAATTCTTTAATTTAAATCATTATGAGATATTTTTAAAACTTTTTCATAAATAATTTTCTTAAGATTACAAACTCAATATTTATTTATTTTACATGGACAGTTGCACCATCCTTCGTCACTTGTGATCTTGGTGATGGTGATCATGCCAGAGTGTGCTGGAAGCCGTGTTCACAACAGTGTTTTACTGGTGATTTAAACTACAACATCAGCTGGAGTAGTGATGTACTTTGGTCTGATACTGAAGGTCAGTTGTCTACTTGATATTCTTTATTATTATCTTTATAATGGTTCAGGACATCACATTCATAATTTTGAAAAAACAGAAAAATACAAATAATAATAATAATAATAATAATAATAATAATAATAATAAAAATAATAATAATAATAATAATAATAATAATAGTGTTGGTAGAATTACCAAAAATATGTTAGGTAAAACGGCACTTGCACGAGTAATGTAATATTTTATTGTGGCAATGTTTCGATCTGCAGGAGCTTTATCAAGCTCCAAAAGATTTATCAAGCTCCAGAAGTTTTATCAAGCTCCAGGAGCTTTATCAAGCTCCAAGAGCTTTATCAAGCTCCAGGAGCTTTATCAAGCTCCAGGAGCTTTATCTGGTGAGTGTTGTGGTGGTGGTGGTGGGGTGTGTGGTGGTGTAGTGGTAAGTGTGTAATTGGTAGTGGTGTGGTAGTGGTGTGGTAGTAGTAGTGGTGTAGTGGTGTAGTAGTAGTAGTGGTGTGGTAGTGGTAGTGCTGTGGTGAGTGATGGTGTAGTAGTAGTGGTGTAGTGTGGTGGTGTGGTGGTGGTGTGGTGGTGGTGCAGTGTGGTTGGTGAGTGTAGTAGTAGTAGTAGTGGTGGTAGTGTAGTGGTAGTAGTGCTTAGTGGTTGTGGTGTAGTAGTGAATTGTGGCAGTGGTGGTGTAGTGGTAGTGGTGGTGAGTGGTGGTGGTGTGGTAGTGATTGTGGTGGTGGTGGTGTGGTAGTGAGTAGTGGTGTGGTGGCGTGTGGTAGTAGTGGTGGTGGTAGTAGTAGTAGTGGTGAGTAGTGGTGGTGGTGGTAGTGGTGTAGTGGTAGTGGGCCTCAGTGATTGTGGTGTGGTGTGGTGAAGATGTGTGGCGTGGTGTGGTAGTAGTGGTGTGGTAATGGTAGTGTGGTAGTGTTAGTAGTAGTGTGGTAGTGTCAGTGGTGTAGTATTGGTAGTGTGGTAGTGTGGTGTGAGTAAGAGTAGTGGTGTAGTGGTAGTGTGGTCTGGTAGTATTGATGGTGTGCTAGTAGTAGTAGTGATGAGTAGTAGTGGTAGTGGTGTGGTAGTGTAGTAATGTGAGAGTAGTGTGAGTAGTGTGTTAATAGTGGTTTAACTTGTAGTATTGAGTGGTGATAATGGTTTCAGTAGTTGTAGTGGTTGCAGTGCTACTGCTAGTGGTAATGGTGTAGTAGTGGTTGTTGTAGTGGTAGTATTAATGGCAGTAATGGTAGTGTGGTTGTGGTGACCACTTAGTGATTTGTAGTGGCCATAGTGGTGGTAGCAGTGAGTGGTGGTGGTGGTGGTGTTGGTATTAGTGGTAGTAGTGGTAGTGGTGGAGTGTGGTGGTAGTGAGTAGTGAGTGAGTAGTGAGTAGTGGGAAATTGCTAGTGGTAGCAATGTTGGTGTGGTAGTAGTGGTGGTGAGTGAGAAGTGGTAGTGGCAGTGAGTAGTATTAGTAGTGGTGGTGGTAGTGGTAGTGGTGGTGGTGGTGGTGGTGTGGTGGTGGTGATGGTAATTGTAGTAGTGGTGGTAGTGAGTAGTGGCAGCGGTGGTGGTGAGTAGGTGGTGGCAGTGGTGGTAGTGGTGGGAATCGTGGGGTGGAGTGGTGGTGGTGGTGACGGTGGTGGTGGTGGTGACGGTGGTGGTGGTGGTGGTGGTGGTGGTGGTGGTGGTGGAGTGGCGCAGGCCAGTGGTGGTGGTGGTGGTGGTGGTGGTGGGTGGTAGTGGTGGTGGTGGTGGTGGTGGGGGTGGTGGTGGGGGTGGTGGTGTACCCGGTGGTAATTGGTGAGTGGTGGCAGTGGTGGTGGTGGTGGTGGTGGCAATGATGGTGGTGCGGTGGTGGTGAGTGGTGAGTGGTGGTGGTGGTGGTGTGGTGAGTAGTGGTAGCGGTGGTAGTGGTGACGGTGGTAGAGTGGTGGTGGTGGTGGCATTGGTGGTAGTGGTGGTGGTGGTGGTGGTGGCAGAGTGGTGGCAGTGGTGGTGGTGGTGGTAGTGGTGGCAGCCGGTGGTGGTGTTAGTGGTGGTGGTGGTTGTGGTGGTGGTGGTGGTGGTGGTAGTGGGAGGTGGTTGTGTTAGTGTGAGCGGTGGTGGTGAAGATGGTGGTAGTGGAAGTGTTGGTGGTTGTGGTGGTAGCGGCCGGTGGTGGTGATGGTGGTAGTGGTAATGGCGGTGGTGGTGGTGGTAATGGTGGTGGTGGCAGCAGTGGTGGTGGTGGTGGTGAGTGAGTGGTGGTGTGACGGCAGGTAATGAGTGGTGGCAGTGGTGGTGGTGGTGGTGGTGGTGGTGGTGGTGGTGGTGGTGGTGAGTGGTGAGTGGTGGTGGTGGTGGTGGCAGTGGTGATGGTGGTGATTGGTGGTGGTGGTGGTGGTGGTATTCGGCGGTAGATGTAGTGGTATTAGTGGTAGTGGTAGTGGTAGTGGTTGTTGTGGTATTGGTTGGCAGTCGTAGTGAGTTGGGTAGTGGTAGTAGTGAGTGGGGTAGTGGTGGTAGTGAGTGGGGTAGTGGTGGTGGTGTAAGCAGTGGCTGGTAGTGGTGGTGGTGGTGTGGCATTTTGTACCAGTGAGTGGTGGTGGTAGTGTGTGTGGTGGTGGTGTTGGTGGTGGTGACGGTGGTGGTGGTGTGGCAGTGGTGGCGGTGGTAGTGGTGGTGGTGGTGGTGGTGGCGGCGTGGTGGCAGTCAGCGGTGGTGGTAGTGGTGGTGGTGGTGAGTGGTGGTGGTAGTGGTGGTGGTGGTGAGTCGGTGGCGGTGGTGTGGTGGTAGTGGTGGTAGTGGTGGCAGCGGTGGTGATGGTAGCGGTGGTGGTAGTGAGTAGTGGTGGCACTAGTGGTAGTAGTAGTGGTAGCAGTAATAGTAGTAGTGACAGTAGTGGTAGAAGTAGTGGTGGCAGTGGTAGTGGTAGTGGTGGTGTAGTGGGATTAGTGTTGGCACTAATTAGTGAGTGGTGAGTGGCGTGCTTGGGATTGGTGGTGGTGGTGGTGATAATGAAGTGGTGGTGGTGGTGAGTGGTGACGGCAGGTGTGGGTTGTGGTGAGTGGTGGTGGTGGTGGTGGTGTGGCTGTGGTGGTGGTAGTGTGATGGTTTGCAGTGGTATGGTGGTGGTGGTGGTGGTGGTGGCGTGGTGGTGGTAGTGGTGGTCAGTGGTGGCAGTGGTGGCGGTGGTGGTGGTGTGGCTGATGGTGGTGGTGAGTGGTGGTGTGGTAAAGTGGTGGTGGTGGTGTGGTGATGGTGGTGGTATTGATGGTGGCAGTGGTGGTGGTAGTAGTGAGTAGTAGTAGTGGTAGTGAGTAGTGGTGGTAATGGTAGTGTGTTGGTGGGTAGCCAGTGGTGGTAGCAGTGTTGATGGTGGTGTGTGCGTGGGAGTGTGGTGGTGGCAGTGGTGGTGGTGGTGGTGGTGGTGGTCTGGTGTGGTGATGGTGGTGTGTTGGCGGTGGTGGTGATGGTGGTGGTGGTGGTGGTGGTGGTGGTGGTGGTGGTGGCCGTGGAAGTGGTGGTGGTAGTGGTGGTGGTGGTGGTGGTGGTGCGGTGGTGGTGGTGGTGGTAGTGGTGGTGGTGGTGGTGGTGGTGGTGGTAGCGGTATGGTGATGGTGGTAGTGTGGCGTGGCGTTGGTGTTGGTAGTGGTAATGGTGCTTGGCGGCGGTATTGAGTAGTGGTAGTGGTAATGACGGTGGTGGTAGTGATGACGATGTGGTGGTGATGGTATTAGCGGTGGTGGTGGTAGTAAAGTGGTGGCGGTGGTGGTGAGTGGTGGTGGTGATGGTGGTGGTGGCGGTCGTGGTAGCGGTGACGTGGTGGTGAGTGAGTGGTGATGAGTGATGGTGGTGATGCAGTGGTGTTGATGGTGATGTGTGATGAAATGTGTGTCGTTAAAGATCAAGCCATCCACTGGAGTTATCATTGACTATACCAAATTTTCCCTTGCTGCCGCTGTAAAGACCTGCTTGCAGGTGAAATTTACAGTTATTTACTCTTTAAAGACTCCTTCGTTGTCGTCTCTACTGATGATAATGAAGCTTCGAAGCTTATGGACGACACCCAGTGAAGACGCTCAGTGACCGACACTTCATCCTCTCTCCTTCACGTTTCCTGCTGGGAAAGCGTTCTGTTTTTGTCAGGCGGTTGGACAAAATCATCACTTACCTATCAACTGATGACCTGAAGACCTCTAGCGAGGAACAAATCACTTGGGCCTCGATTGACAACATCTCCAAAATTTCAAACACCTTTTTGTTTGTCAAACTCACCTTCTCCAACACTGAATAGCTACCAAGGTGCTTTCTAATGGCATGGCCATCTCCTACTACCATATTCATCTACGACACATCCAGCCAGAACGTTTTACTCATGTCTCATCCTGCTGGAACTGTTATTCTTACCACCACTCGACGACTGACTGTCCCATTAAAAACAAGAAATTATGTTCCGACTGCAGAAAGGACGATCATGATTGCAAAGCCTGTTCCACCACCAATGTTACTCTAACCTGTTTCAACTTGCAGCCAAATGATAACTATGGCAGGAAGTGCTCTCTAAGAAGATCAAAGAAGCTAAGAAGAGCACCCCCAAATCGCCGACATATGCCGCCATAAGAAAAGTGCAATATGATACAAAAAAAAATCTTCAAGCTACACAGCAGTCATCTATACCCAGCACCTCCCTCCCTCCACTTCTGGACGCGGCTCCCTACATAATGCATGATGCATGTGCACCTTGCAAATTCAGCAAACCCAGGCGCATTCAACACCACCAATAATGAACTATTCCGACTTAACAACATGCAAGCATTCGTCTTCTCAGACTCAACACCTTCAGCTGACATCTTCCAGATTCTTCCTATCGTCTTTAACTTCACTACTGCTAAACTGTCTTCAAATCTTGTCAATGTTTCAACACCAGCAAGTTACTCTCAAGCAGCTCCGACACCATCATCACCTCATATATGTGACAAGACTCCAAATCTCACCAGTGAGATGCCACCATTAGTTTCACTCATCATAGAAACTACCCACTGAGCACCTTCACTCCACAAGGAGTGCCTTCCGTCTCTACTACTATGCACCAATCAGTGACCTCGCCCCAAACGCTCCAACCATCTGCTGACCAGAGTATGAATACAGAAGTGATAGAAGACCCCACTTCCTATCTCACCTGGACCGGCATTACTTTCTATACAACTGCACATCAAGATCATGAAATGCTTAAGGCCAAACTGCATGCGCAACTTGAGAAAAAAAAATCAGAAAAGTTTACGAGCAGTCCTGACATCACCTGCTCATTCTCAAGACTATTAAAAGCCTTAAAACAAGCATCAGAAGAACCAGAACCAGATTCACTATCATCCTTAGGAGATGGTTCAACAACCTCACAAATGGATCCCACACCGACAACATGGAAGTTGTGATACATCGTCACAACTCCCAATAAACTAATGCCTCTCAATTGACCAATCACTATGAAGCAGCCACCCTTTCCCGTCTCCACCATCCCACCTTCCTGCTGACTGCCAGCTACCAATCACCATCAAGATTAAGACACATCCACCGCTCAAGATTCAGCCAGCACAGTGTATTCTCATGTGTTCGCATGCTTTCTATATCGTTGTAAACATCTGCTTCACATCGCCTTTGCGCTGGGTTTAGCCCTGGCTCTTTATCTACAACTAAGACATTCTTCTCACCCGCTCACCCACTTGTGGGTCTTACCTGTGAGTCTCTTCATTCGTTTGTTATACATTTGCATCTATAAATTAGGACAGCTTGGGGATGGGACCCAAGTCTACACAAGTACGGTACTGTACTGTCAAGGCCGGATTTATAAAGGGGCAAAGGAAGCAACTGCCCAGGGGCTCCCAGATGAAGGACTTCCCTTGTAACAAAATGTAATAATAAAAAAATTAGTTTAATTAATAAAAGGCATTAACAAATAAAGTGTGTGTGTAGGACATCAAAAAATAGAAAGAAAGGGTGCCCCCACCCCCCTCTCCCTTTGATTTACTTGACTTTACTATTTCTGGTTAGCATCAGTATAGAGGTAAATTACCAGACCATGAGGTCAGAGGTGACCAGGGTGCACATGCATGTGTGTGTGTGTGCATGTACTCACCTACTGGTACTCACATATTTGTGGTTGCAGGGGTCGAGTCTTAGCTCCTGGCCCTGCCTCTTCACTGGTTGCTACTGGGTCCTCTCCCTCCTTGCTCCATGAGCTTTATCAAACCTCGTCTTAAAACTATGTATGGTTCCCGCCTCCGCTATGTCACTTTCTAGACTCTTCTACTGCCTGACAACTCTATGACTGAAGAAATGTTTCCTAACATCCCTTTGACTCATCTGACTCTTCAACTTCCAATTGTGACCCCTCGTTTCTGTGTCCACTCTCTGGAACATCCTGTCTTTGTCCACCTTGTCTATTCTGTGCAGTATTTTATATGTCGTTATCATGTCTCCCCTGACCCTCCTGTCCTGCTGTGTCGTCAGGCCTATTTCCCTTAACCTTTCTTCATAAGACATTCCCCTTAGCTCTGGAACTAACCTTGTCACAAACTTTTGCACTTTCTCTAATTTCTTGATGTGCTTGATCAAGTGCGGGTTCCAAACAGGTGCTGCATACACTGTGTACAGTGTCATGAACGATTCCTTACTAAGGAATAGGAATGCTGTTCTCAGGTTTGCCAGGCACCTATATGCTGCAGCAGTTATCTGGTTTATGTGTGCTCCTGGAGACGTGCTCGGTGTTATACTCACCCCAAGATCTTTCTCCTTGTGCGAGGTTTGCAGTCTATGGCCACCTAGCCTATACTTCATCTGCAGTCTTTTGTGCCCTTTCCCGATCTTCATGACTTTGCATTTGGCAGGGTTAAATTCGAGAAGCCAGTTGCTGGTTCAGGTGTCCAGTCTGTCCAGGTTTCTTTGAAATCCTGCCTGATCCGCATCTGATTTAATTCTCCTCATTAACTTCACATCATCTGCGAACAGGGACACTTTTGATTCTAACCCTTCCATCATCTCATTCACATATACCAAGAATAGCACTGGTCCTAGGACCGACCCCTGTGGGACCCCACTCCTCACAGGTGCCCACTGTGGTACCTCACCATGTACCATGACTCATTGTTGCCTCCCTGTCAGGTATTCTCTGATCCATTGCAGTGCCCTTCCTGTTATATGCGCCTGATCCTCTAGCTTCTGCACTATTCTTTTGTGAGAAACTGTGTCAAAGGCCTTCTTGCAGTCCAAGAAGATGCAATCAACCCACCCTCTCTCTCATGTCTTACTTCTGTTACTTTATCGTAAAATTCCAGAAGGTTTGTGACACAGGATTTGCCTTCCATGAATCCGTGCTGGTTGGCATTCATACTCTTGTTCCAGTCAAGGTGCTCCACCACTCACCTCCTCATAATCTTCTCCATAACTTTGCATACTATACACGTCAGTGACAGAGGTCTCCCTTTTTTAAAAATGGGAACTACATTTGCATCTGTGTCTGTGTGTGTGAGGTAGCTATTGTGTGTATAGCTTTGATTGGCTATGTCGACCTCAGAAGGGTTGTTTATGGTTAGTGTCAGTGTAGAAGTCAATGACAAACGAGTCAATTGGTGGCCTGGGGCTATATATGTGCCTGTGTGTGTTCGTTGATTACTTTTAGTGCTAGGCAATGGTGTGGAGCAGTGGCGTCTGTAGCATGCAAAGAGTACTTAACCTTTACTCATAGCATGTTCACATTTTCACATAGGCTACCACCCCAACCTGTGAATCAGGCATTAAGGGTCTGACAATTCAGGGGGTCCCATCGTCAGCTCAGTACCTAGGTTCAGACAATCATAACGTGGAACAGGCAATTGTGAAGGTGATGTGGTTACAACACATTTTATCACCCTTGTCATATTCATTCAGCTGCTGGTTGAAGCACGGTTGTCTCTTGTCTCTGGCTGCTGCCTTGCCTTGATTACCATGTCATGCACTTATATTATCTATTTACTGTATATAGTGTGCATCTAGTTATACTTGGTGAAGGAAAACACAATTTAAAAAATTCAGATGTGTTTACTTTGCTGCAAGCATCCTTTTACTCCCAGGATAATAGGTCGTGCTTACTTGAGTGGTAATATGGGTTGCCTGTCCGAGGGCTGGACTTAGAGCAGGAGCTGAGCTTAGAGTTGAAGCTGGAGCAGGAGTTAATCTCTATCTTTTAGATTGCTTGCTATCTGGCATTGCGTCAGCTTTGCCAATGCTTCTGATTTTGTGCGTCAACTTTCCGTTCATTTTGCCATTGTCAGTTTTGCTATTGTGTGTGTGTATTCTACAGTCGGCTTTGCTATTGCATGTCAGCCTTGCTATTGTGTGTGTTCTGCAGTTAGCTTTGCTACTGTGTGTCAGTCTTGCTATTGTGTCAAGATTCTGCAGTCATACTGTACATAGCTGGTTGAGCATGTATTGCAAACAGCATGTTACATTGGGGTTAATGCCACCTATACAAGTCAAATGGTTAGTGACTGATTAACTCTACTAAACTTGCCCAAGTTTTCTCTAGAGCGTTGTTGGTGAATTGCTCGTTCTATTGGCATTGAATATCAAAGCACTCTTACTGCTGCGCAGCTTGTAACATTATACATACGAAGCTGAAAACAGAAGAGATGATATACCAGATTCCTGTTTCTCCCTCTAGAGGAGCTAAGCATAGATCTCCACTTAGGTTACTGCAGAAGAATGGGGCAGACAGAACACCTGATTAAAACCAGCAGTGTCAGAGAGGTGTACCGAGTTTGTCTGAAGGTGAGTCAGCTTCATTGGCACTTGAGTTAGCAAAAATCAATCTTGAGCAGACCAGGGAACAGCGAGCAAATGCTAAGGAAGAGTTTGATAGAGAGAAGGAGAGGAGGCAGTTTACACAAGCTCTAAGTGACTTTAGTTTGCAAAAAGCAGCACAGCTCTTTCCTCGTTTTATTTAAGCCGAGCCTGAACAGTTTTTCATAGCATTCGAAAACCAGGCTCGAGCCTTAAGGTAGCCTGAAGAGCATTGAGCGTCATCGGTGCATACAGCGTTGTTTGGTAAGGTACAAGAATTTACATCGCTATTAAATGACACTGATTTTGGTAATTATCGCTTGGTGAAAACCAAAGTTCTTGGTGCTTATCAGTGTATTCCTGCCAAGTACAGAAATGAGTTCAAATTAGGCAGTTCTCAAAGCTGTTGCTGGCTACAACCCCAACTATGGTGCTAATGTGAGAATCGTGAGAATGCTGTACATAGCCTATGTTAGGTCCTTAATTGATTATGCTGCTCCCATGTTGATATTAGCTAGAGAAAGTTCTCTCCGACCCTAGGAGTTACTGCAAAGTGAAGCTCTGAGAAGAGATAATATTTTCTTCGGATTTTTAACCCCTGAGGGTTAGCCACCCAGGATAACCCAAGAAAGTCAGTGCATCATCGAGGACTAACTTATTGAAGTTGAATTTGGTGAAGGCTCCCTCGTGACTGATCTCATTTTGTCGGTCTAAGGCTCTGCGCGTACATGTCTGAACCTCGATTATGTTGTGATTCTGTTTCGCTCCATTCTCTCTACATGTCCGAACCACCTCAACAACCCTTCCTCAGCCCTCTGCACAACAGTTTTGGCAATCCCACACCTTCTATCTTCCAAACTACGAATTCTCTGCATTATATTCACACCACACATTGCCCTCAGACATGACATCTCCACTTCCTCCAGCCTTCTCCTCACTGCAACATTCATCACCCATGCTTCACACCCATATAAGAGTGTTGGTACAACTATGCTCTCATACATTCCCCTCTTTGCTTCCAAGGACAAAGTTCTTTGTCTCCACAGACTCCTAAGTGCACTGCTCATCCTTTTCCACTAATCAGTTCTATGATTCACCTCATCTTTCATAGATCCATCCGCTGACACGTCCAATCCCAAGTATCTGAATACATTCTCCTCCTCCATACTCTCTCCCTCCAATCTGATATCCAATCTTTCATCACCTAATCTTTTTGTTATCCTCATAACCTTGCTCTCTCCTGTATTCACTTTCAATTTTCTTCTTTTACATACCCTAGCAAATTCATCCATCAACCTCTGCAACTTCTCTTCAGAATCACCCAAGAGCACAGTGTCATCAGCAAAGAGCAACTGTGACAACTCCCACTTTATGTGTGATTCTTTATCTTTTAACTCCATATATATATACATACATATATATATATATATATATATATATATATATATATATATATATATATATATATATATATATATATATATATATGCAGTGGAACTTCGGTTTTCGTCATTAATTCATTCCAGAAAGTCTGATGAAATCATATTCAACGAGAACTAAAGCAATATTTCCCATGAGAAATAACGTAAATCAATTAATCCGTTCCAAACACCCAAAAGTATTTACAAAAAAAAATACATATTATTGAGAATAACTATGTATTTACATACAGATAGCAATGAGAAATGTTTGTATGAGGTATCCGGTAAATGGCACTGATTGCCATAGGAGTCTTAAGGTTTTTTACAGTAAAATTTGCAAATATGTATTCTTCATATTCATCACTATAACAAGTGGTGTTACAGAATGATAGTTCATTAGAGTAATAGATGGCAATACCACCCTAGCTTGGTGTGGTCTGCAGTTGTGGATTACTGTGTATCCTGGTAATTGGTATATATCTGTTGTGTCTTGTTTATGCCAAGTTTCAGTAAGAATAATACAAGAGAAAGGTAACTTTATGGACTCAAGGAGAGCCAGGAGGCCATCAAAGTGTTTACTTAGGGTCGTAATATTGTAATTGAGAACTGTAATATTTCTGGTATAACTCAGAACAGTGCTGGCTTGTGATGCTGTGTAATACAGACAGTTACTTTCCATTAAATTTTGATTGGGAGTTAGATTATAAAGATTTAGATGTGGGTCAACATGATCATTCAGCATTTAGGTTAAACGGTAATTATTTGTATTATTTACAGTATGTAGAACTCCAATAATGATATCTGTACTATTGGGATGTTTGGACTTGTGTTAGAAATCTGGTAGCTCAGGTGGTAGAGCTCTGGACCTGTTAATCTCGGGTCCAGGGCTTAGGCTTCCTCTCCATCTTTCTGTTTATTCATACATATTATAGATTTTATTCACAATTAAGTATGTAGGTGTTAAAAAATTATTTAACCTGTGCTTATTTGCTTTTTTTAGATTCTGGTGAAGATTCCTGGCCTTGGGAAAATAAGGATATTTCATGTTACACACTGGACTCCTCTGTGCCATATACGAATTACGGTTTTTGTGTAGGAGTTGTTGGTCAAGATATAGACACTGAGTGTTGCTCTGTGGAGACACCACAAACTGGTAGGTAATACTCTGTTATATATATATTTTCACTAGATGCTACTCACTGTACAGGTTGGCATGACTCTCCTCATTATCAAGCCAATATTTTACATTAATGACTCAGCTATTTTTATTTAAATTGCATCTTCCCGAAGAGTTATTATCGCATCAGTATAAAACAGGGAAAAGAAAAGATCACAAGAATCTCCCAGTTAAGAGAGAAGATTTATAACAATGTTCCGGTCTGTTCTGCACTTTGTTAATTCATCAGAAAGAACTGACATATTGTCATATAGTTACTCTCCAAATTGCGAGTTTTTGATAAATTGCTCTAGTAATATAAACTGAAATCTTTAAAATGAGCAAGTTAAGTTACATCTGGGATTTGACCACCAAATTCTTGGTAGATGTTCCTGGAAACATTTGAACACAGGAATGTTTTAGAAGTTCCTGGAAACATTTCCACACTGGAATGTTTTAGATGTTCCTGGAAACATTCCCACACTGGAATGTTTTAGATGTTCCTGGAAACATTCCCACACTGGAATGTTTTAGATGTTCCTGGAAACATTCCCACACTGGAATGTTTTAGATGTTCCTGGAACATTTCCACACTGGAATGTTTTAGATGTTCCTGGAAACATTCCCACACTGGAATGTTTTAGATGTTCCTGGAACCATTTCCACACTGGAATGTTTTAGATGTTCCTGGAAACATTTCCACACTGGAATGTTTTAGAGTTATTCAGCTATTCAATCAAGTCAGTAAGTTATTCATTAAGTCATACAGTAAGTCAGTCAAGTCATTCAGTCAGTCAAGTCACTCAGTCAAGTCAGTCAGTAAGTCTATCACTCAAACTCATGTTTACCTAATTTTATGTGCACAAAGCAAGCTTCATTATGTTTTCTTAGTTAATTCTAAGACTTAAATGTTCATACCTTTTCTTGCCACTTTCAGCAACACTGGTATGCTTACTGGGTGTCATGATTGCTTGGTAGATACAAGATATGGTAATTAAAAGATCAAAACACAATTCACAGACACAGCTAGCATGTAGCAAAGAAGAGGGACTAAACATAAATGAAGTACGAATGCTGGAATGGTGGTGTTAGGGGGTGGCAGGGGATGGTGTGAGGTCTGCCCTGCTCATCCACAACAAGGTGGCCACTTGAGGAAAAGGGAATTTTCCCCCCTCTTGCAAAATGAACTGTGTTAAATTAATTTTACGAAGTGTTGCATAAAACTGTGGCACTATTCTTCAGTCATGCTATACCCGAATCGTGCAATTTAAACTCGTGTTAAATGACGGTCTACTGTATTCATTATTTCTTCCTTTGTTTATGATGGCATCTAAAGGCAGTTGTTAGAAATGCTTAAACTCAGTGAACATGGTATGTCAATGTAATAATATGGCTGTGTAGTGTAACCCAGGGGGCTACATGTGTACCGACATCTACCAGCTACCTACACTGAATTCCTACAAATGAATACTATTTACTTCTCACCCTACATTAAGAGTACAGTGGACCCTCATTTTTCATAAATAATCCATTCCAGAGAGTGTGACTAATGGTGATATTGACAATTTGCAAAACCATTTTCCCTATAAGAAATAATGTAAATCCAATTAATCCATTTCAGAACAAAAGTATTAACAAAAAAATATTTTTTTTATATGATATATAGATTTACATACACTGAAAACAATAAGACATGAAGAATAAAACAACAATAACATCACACTTACCTTTATTGGAGACTCTTGTTGGTGTATGAATAAAATGTGTCATTACGTATGTTAGGAATTGCGGCGGCAGCACGGAAGTGTGTTTGGAGGCAGGACAAGATAGTCCTTCAGTATGACACTAATATCAACTCTACAGCTTATTAACTTATCACAATTCATCTAATATGACATAATAAACAATATTAATACTATAGAAACATGACATATACTCTGGAATGAATAAAAAATGTCATTACGGATGTCACGAGTGGTGGCGTGTTTTGTTGTTGGGTGTATAAGGGCCACTGAGAGCATAAACCATACACTCCAACAACATTAGAGGAGTTAGGTTCGTGCTGTCCTTTTGCTATCAGTTAATCGCTTAACTTGCTTGCTACACTTTATCTACACTGTAAATGGTTGCTACACTTTTTCTCTGGCTGGCGCTATAGCCTTTATCGACTTGTGCTGCTTTAGTATCGTACATATCATAGAATTACTGAAGAAGGTACATTCTCCCGTCTCTTCCTCCTCCACTTTGGTACTTTGCTACGAGTTCTTTGTTGAATTCTATCGCGTTTCTCACCTTCTTTACCAAAAGCCTGGCACTAGGAGCTTTCTTTGGGGCCATGGTGGCTTATTTAGCAGTTGCAGCCACTAAAACGAATTGAATATTATGAAATGTATCGTATAAACATGTGGGATCATCGTCACTCACTAATAAAAAATGGCACACTGGCTGTGAATGGGGTGTGGGGCTACTTGGGGCTGTGCATACACGTCTGGGATGAACGACAGTTTGTGAGTCAAACGACGATTAGCGAGTCAATATTTTCATGAAAAAATGAAGATAACGGAGATAAAAAAAAACCTCAATTACTAGGAGCACTTGAAGTTCCTGAACGTGTACTCCCTGGAACGCAGGCAGGATACATGTTTATATACACCTGGAAAATCCTAGAGGGACTAGTACCGAACTTGCACATGAAAATCACTCACTATGAAAGCAAAACACTCGGCAGATGATGTAACATCCCCCCAATGAAAAGCAGGGGTGTCACTAGCACGTTAAGAGACAACACAATAAGTGTCAGGGGCCCAAGACTGTTCAACTGCCTTCCAGCATACATAAGGGGGATTACAAATAGACCCCTGGCTGTCTTCAAGCAGACACTGGACAAACACTTAAAGTCGGTACCTGACCAGCCAGGCTGTGGCTCGTACATTGGATTGTGTGCAGCCAGCAGTAACAGCCTGATCGATCAGGCTCTGATCTACCATGAGGCCTGGTCACAGACCAGGCCATGGGAGCGTTGACCCTCTCTCCAGGTAAACTCCAGGTAAACTCCAGGTATTTACATCTTTGCAAACAAAGAACATGATAAAAATCTTTCAAACAAATAGTTTGTGGGCATAATTACTAAATAATTTGCTCCAGGACAACATGTTGTCTCTCTGTGTTTTCATTACAACTTGTGTAGTGAGGCATAGTAAAAAGAGACTTAATACCTTAAGCTGATATATTTGACGAAGACGACTATGTTAAGTGATCCTTCAAAATTTCTCGAGGGATCGCTACTCCAGAAAAATGTTGACAATAAAACTTTAGAATCATCCATGGAGATAATATTTGGATGAGGCATTGCTTATAGAAAGCAAGAACTGCAATTCATTCTGGTTAAGATATATTTGTCTCTCTTTATAGGAGGAGACAAAGGACCAACTAAAGCAACTGTTGAATGTTGATAAGGATGTGCACAGCAGTGTGCATATTAATTTGGATAGTCATGAAATAAGACATTTATTGGGAAAATTAATATTTTTTTTGAAGAATACACGACAATGATATGACAGATGAGAGATTTAGTAAGAGATATGAATACCTTTCCCTTTTACAAACACTGCTAAAGCTTTCACATGAAGTCGACAAATGTTGAACACATTGTGGCAAGTTCATCGTGATCATGCCTGGTTCTAAAAACAGAAACAATTAGCTTCTCCACAGTTGAACAGTCCTGTTGTACGTTCCTGTGTTTAGTTATTGCCCATAGATTCTCACTTGGTTTGAGCTCAGGAGAGTTTCCAGCTGGAAAATGCCTTCTCCGTCAGAAGAGTCTATCCACAATGGGAAGCAAGTAAGTTGCCAGGATTGTCTGGCAACTTATTTGCCAGGCAATCCTGTCACTGTTCATCCTGTCCAAACCTGTCACTATCCATCGTTCCTTCAACAATAACAAGTCTTCCTGGCTTTTACCAGTAAAATTACCCCAAAATATCTTAGGTGGGTATTTTGGCACTTGTTGCTCTGCCTTTCCTCCGTCTCACTATCACTGATCTGTACCCATGTACTTTAAAATGCACCTTATCTGAAAATATAACTTTTCTCCATTCATCTGTCATCTGTCACTTATGATCAAGTGCTCACTGCAGCAATTTCTACACAGCAGCAGTCAATAATTGTTCTTTGCTGACTTTGCCAACTTTCTGGCAGTTCTGCTAACTTCGTCAAACACTTGAAGAATCAACATTCATAATAATAATAATAATAATAATAATAATAATGATAATAATAATAATAATAATAATAATAATAATAATAATAATAATAATAATAATAATAATAATAATAATTTCATTTAATTCAAGTACATGTACAAGGTATACAGGCCTAGCTGACATCAATGACATACTACTATATAGGAAGCCGCTTGCAATGCAGAGCATTTTGGGCAAATTAGGTCAGATATGTCCCAGGATGCGACCCACACCAGTTGACTAACTCCCAGTTACCTATTTTACTGATGGGTGAACATAGACAACTAGTATAGGGAAACATATCCGATGTTTCCAGCCAGCTAGGTATTATGGCTAGCTGGCCCAGTGGCTAACGTGGAGGTCTGAAGTTTTGACACTCTCTGATCACGGGTTCTATCCCCGTCTGTGGTATGGTTTGTTTTCAGCCCTTTGCTGGGAATCAAACCCAGACCCTCACCATGTGAAGTGAGAGCTTTTGCCACCAGGCCAGCTGAAACCAAATCTCTCTGTAGATCTTTATTGGCTTTCTTGGGATCCTTCACACTATTTCTTATGATAATCTTGTCATTGTGAGGTGTTGTCTTGCATTTTCTTCCACATCTTCCTCGACACAGCACTACACAATCACCAGTGTTGTCAGCTTTCTTCAGAATTCAACCAACATTTGACTTTCCTAGGTTCAAATTATCGGCAGTCTTTCTGATACTCGAGTCAGCATGATTTCTAAAAGCTTCAAAACCCTCATGTTTCCTAGGTGTAGCAATCATGAATTTCAGCAGTAATCAGGAATGGTCGAATTTGTTGAGATCACATTTACTCACGATGAAATTAAGACACACGAGCAACATCTGGGTATCTTTATTAAAGATGTTTTGCGATCCAGAGGCTTTATAATAATAATAATAATAATAATAATAATAATAATAATAATAATAATAATAATAATAATAATAACTTTTAGTTGAACATGACACATAGTTGTACAAGGGATTATAGTGGTTTGGTATACATGCCAAAAGCCCCTTGTATGTAGATCATTATGGGCAGAATTAAAATTAACTTAAGATTAACTAAGCATTGATATATTCAGTGGTAAAAATTACAGTAAACAAATTACAAATTGAAGTACAAATGAGTATTTTAAATAACGAAATTTGAACATTTCAATTAAGAAGCATTATAGTCGAACAAATTTATATCATAACAATGAATAATGTAATGTGAAGGCTTACTCAGCCCTGTAACAACTTCAGACAGTATTACCAAGGCTGGCTCCTCCTCAGGAAAATTAATGAATAGAAAAAGAAAAATAATTCACAAAAATAAACACTTTATTATTTATTAATGCAAAAATAAAACAGTGAAACATGAAGGTGTATCCTATTTGAAAAATGAAATGAAAAAAATGACATTTGAATTCAACGCTAATATGTACAAGTATACTGGGGTGTCTGGTGGAGGTTGACACCGTCTTGTAGAAAGTGTAGCCATTACTGATGATGTGGGGGGGGGGGTCACAGGTGTTGGTGACAACCCAACGGCTAGTTCTTCACAGAGTCTATAGCCTTGTATAGTCAGTCCAGATTACAGGAAAACAGATTCTTTACCACTACAAAGATGAGGGGTTATGGTCTGCTGTCGCCTACATTTAATCAGGTAGGTAGAGCCAACATGTGATGTCTCCAGACTTTTGCAAAAGTCCTTCTTCAATACTTCTCGTTGGTTGGCAGGTGACCCGATATGTCATTCCAAGCTGGAAAGAGAGACAGGTTACCCACTGCTTAAGAATTCACTCTCCATGATAAGTACAATACCTAAAATACTTGGTGATTATCAAAACATCTAACATGGAGATCAAGGTTGAAAGGACTAAATTTATTTTTGGTTACAAGTGAAGCTTTCAACCAATAAGTCCACTAGACTAGGAGCAGGCTTGTACTTACAGTTGTGCTGGGAGCTGTGAGTCGAGTGATTACTGTTTGGCTGGAACCCTCACACGTCACCTTTTGGGGTGGGGAAAAAGGGGGGGAAATAGCGGGAGCTAGACGTACCCTACCTTAACAAGCAGCCGGCAATCAAAATATCCCTTTTTGAGTGGGGGAAAAAGGGGGGGATAGTGGGAGCTAGACTTACCCTACCTTAACAAGCAGCCGGCAATCAAACTACCGTTACCATATACTCGCTCGCTACTCCTATCTGTTGAACTTTTCCCTCACACTCCCTCATACCAAGACTTATAGTCAAGGAGTATAAGAAGAATAGGCGAGGAAAAAGTTCTAATATGAAGTCGCATAAGGCAGCAAATCAACTGACTGTTATGACTTAACCAGTCAGAGAAATAATTGGATGAACCATTGATATACACAATATGGAACTTAAAAGCTTGAAGAGCCAATGTCCACCTCAAGAGGCGACTGTTGGTTCCCTTAAAAGTTTCTAGGTATATCAAAGGTTTGTGATCCGTCTCTAAAATGAATTCTTTTCCCAGTATAAACAATTTAAGTTTGGAGATACCCCACACAAGGGCTAAACATTCCTTTTCTATGGTGGAGTATCTCGTTTCTGCAGAAAGGAATTTTCGGCTTAGAAAGCATACAGGGAAGGGGGTATCATCATGGTATTGTAGTAACACCACACCTAAGCCAGTATTGGAGGCATCAGTTTTTAAACAAAATGTTTTATTAATATCTGGAATCTTAAGTATAGGGTCTTTCGAGAAGATATTTTTAATCTCATTAAACTTTTCCCGAGCTACGTCGGAAAGTTCAAGAGGTTCCTTCACAGACTTTTTAAGGAAGTCGGATAAGATGCCTGTAAGATCAGTAAGGTTCAGGATAAACCATGCATTAAAGTTTACAGAACCAAGAAAGCTACGCATGAGCTTCTTGGTTTCGAGTTATTAGAAAGGATCAGTCCAAGATATCTAATCTTGTTATACTCAAGGAAGCATTTCTTCCGTTTGGCAGTGAGGCCATGTTAGCGTACCTTATGTAAAACTGATGTTAATGTTTGGATATGCTTGCACCACGTGGATGTCATTACATAAGTAGAAGAACGAAGGAACACTGCAGCAGGCCTACTGGCCCATGCGAGGCAGGTCCAAGTCTCCTACCAGCTTAAGCCAATGCACCCAACCTAGTCAGGTCAGGTCTCGATGACTTAAGGGAGGAACACGGCAATCGACCTGGTAGCACAAGCTAATCAGGTCCAACTCACACCCACCCGCACCCACTCATGTATCTATCCAGCCTATTTTTAAAGCTACACAACTTTGTGGCCTCTATAACTGTACTTGGGAGTTTGCTCTACTCATCCACAACTCTATTACCAAACCAGTACTTTCCTATATCCTTCCTGAATCTGAATTTTTCTAACTTAAAACCATTGCTGCGAGTCCTGTCTAGGCTAGATATTTTCAGCACACTATTTACATCCCCTTTATTTATTCCTGTCTTCCATTTATACACCTCAATCATATCCCCCCTAATTCTACGTCTTTCCAGAGAGTGCAGATTCAGTGCACTTAGTCTATTCTCATAGGGAAGGTTTCTGATACATTTGATCAGCTTTGTCATCCTCCTTTGTACATTTTCCAGAGCATTTATATCCATTCTGTAATAAACTGAAACATTTGGCATATTACCCAAGACCATTCTCATCAGTCTCACGTAGGTAGCACAGGCAGTTACCAAACCGAAGGGCATAGTTCTATACTGCATCAGTCCTTGGTGTGTAGGAAAAGCGGTGTACTGCTTAGAAGAAGGATCTAACATTACTTGATGATATGCCTGCACAATATCAATCTCTGAAAAGAAGGAAGCATCATAAAATTTGTGTAGATCGCTATCTATTAAGGGCATAGGCTCAGCATCCCACCGAGTTATAGCACTAAGGCCTCTGAAATCAATAGCAAGTCTATATGAATTATCCTCCTTCATAACCATGACTACAGGTGTGCAATATGCAGATACTGAAGGTTCAGTGATCTTTAGTTCTAATAATTTGTCTACCTCTCGGTCAAATGCATCCCTAAGGTGAACTGGAACTGGGTATAATTTCCGTTTGATAGGATTGTCCGTAACTACCTGGAGTTTACCTGGAGAGAGTTCCGGGGATCAATGCCCCCGCGGCCTGGTCTGTGACCAGGCCTCCTGGTGGATCAGAGCCTGATCAACCAGGCTGTTGCTGCTGGCTGCACGCAAACCAACGTACGAGCCACAGCCCGGCTGATCAGGAACTGACTTTAGGTACTTGTCCAGTGCCAGCTTGAAGACTGCCAGGGGTCTGTTGGTAATCCCCCTTATGTGTGCTGGGAGGCAGTTGAACAGTCTCGGGCCCCTGACACTTATTGTATGGTCTCTTAACGTGCTAGTGATACCCCTGCTTTTCATTGGGGGGATGGTGCATCGTCTGCCAAGTCTTTTGCTTTCGTAGTGAGTGATTTTCGAGTGCAAGTTCGGTACTAGTCCCTCTAGGATTTTCCAGGTGTATATAATCATGTATCTCTCCCTCCTGCGTTCCAGGGAATACAGGTTTAGGAACCTCAAGCGCTCCCAGTAATTGAGGTGTTTTATCTCCGTTATGCGCGCCGTGAAAGTTCTCTGTACATTTTCTAGGTCGGCAATTTCACCTGCCTTGAAAGGTGCTGTTAGTGTGCAGCAATATTCCAGCCTAGACAGAACAAGTGACCTGAAGAGTGTCATCATGGGCTTGGCCTCCCTAGTTTTGAAGGTTCTCATTATCCATCCTGTCATTTTTCTAGCAGATGCGATTGATACAATGTTATGGTCCTTGAAGGTGAGATCCTCCGACATGATCACTCCCAGGTCTTTGACGTTGGTGTTTCGCTCTATTTTGTGCCCAGAATTTGTTTTGTACTCTGATGAAGATTTAATTTCCCCATGTTTACCATATCTGAGTAATTGAAATTTCTCATCGTTGAACTTCATATTGTTTTCTGCAGCCCACTGAAAGATTTGGTTGATGTCCGCCTGGAGCTTTGCAGTGTCTGCAATGGAAGACACTGTCATGCAGATTCGGGTGTCATCTGCAAAGGAAGACACGGTGCTGTGGCTGACATCCTTGTCTATGTCGGATATGAGGGTGAGGAACAAGATGGGAGCGAGTACTGTGCCTTGTGGAACAGAGCTTTTCACCGTAGCTGCCTCGGACTTTACTCTGTTGACGACTACTCTCTGTGTTCTGTTAGTGAGGAAATTATAGATCCATCGACCGACTTTTCCTGTTATTCCTTTAGCACGCATTTTGTGCGCTATTACGCCATGGTCACACTTGTCGAAGGCTTTTGCAAAGTCTGTATATATTACATCTGCATTCTTTTTGTCTTCTAGTGCATTTAGGACCTTGTCGTAGTGATCCAATAGTTGAGACAGACAGGAGCGACCTGTTCTAAACCCATGTTGCCCTGGGTTGTGTAACTGATGGGTTTCTAGATGGATGGTGATCTTGCTTCTTAGGACCCTTTCAAAGATTTTTATGATATGGGATGTTAGTGCTATTGGTCTGTAGTTCTTTGCTGTTGCTTTACTGCCCCCTTTGTGGAGTGGGGCTATGTCTGTTGTTTTTAGTAACTGTGGGACGACCCCCGTGTCCATGCTCCCTCTCCATAGGATGGAAAAGGCTCGTGATAGGGGCTTCTTGCAGTTCTTGATGAACACAGAGTTCCATGAGTCTGGCCCTGGGGCAGAGTGCATGGGCATGTCATTTATTGCCTGTTCGAAGTCATTTGGCGTCAGGATAACATCGGATAAGCTTGTGTTAATCAAATTTTGTGGCTCTCTCATAAAAAATTCATTTTGATCTTCGACTCTCAGTCTGGTTAGTGGCTTGCTAAAAACTGAGTCATATTGGGACTTGAGTAGCTCACTCATTTCCTTGCTGTCATCTGTGTAGGACCCATCTTGTTTAAGTAGGGGCCCAATACTGGACGTTGTTCTCGATTTTGATTTGGCATAGGAGAAGAAATACTTTGGGTTTCTTTCGATTTCATTTATGGCTTTTAGTTCTTCCCACGATTCCTGACCCCTAAAGGATTCTTTTAGCTTAAGTTCGATGCTTGCTATTTCTCTGACCAGTGTCTCCCTACGCATTTCAGATATATTGACCTCTTTTAGCCGCTCCGTTATTCTTTTCCGTCGCCTGTAAAGGGAGCGCCTGTCTCTTTCTATTTTACATCTACTCCTCCTTTTTCTTAGAGGAATTAGCCTTGTGCATACATCGAGTGCCACCGAGTTAATCTGTTCTAAGAGTGAGAGAGATTTCGTTCGGATTTTTAACCCCGGAGGGTTAGCCACCCAGGATAACCCAAGAAAGTCAGTGCGTCATCGAGGACTGTCTAACTTATTTCCATTGGGGTCCTTAATCTTGTCCCCAAGGATGCGACCCACACCAGTCGACTAACACCCAGGTACCTATTTGCTGCTAGGTGAACAGGACAATAGGTGTAAGGAAACGTGTCGGAATTTCCACCTGCCGGGAATCGAACCCGGGCCCTCCGTGTGTGAAGCTGGAGTTTTAGCCACCAGACCACCGGGCCACCAACCAGACCACCGGGCATAAGTTGGGGTCTGTGTTGCTTAGCATATCTTCCCAGCTTATATCGGTTAGGACTTGGTTTACTTGGTCCCACTTTATGTTTTTGTTATTGAAGTTGAATTTGGTGAATGCTCCCTCGTGACTAATCTCATTTTGTCGGTCTGGGGCTCCGCGCATACATGTCTGAACCTCAATTATGTTGTGATCTGAGTATATTGTTTTTGATATGGTGACATTTCTTATCAGATCATCATTGTTAGTGAAGATGAGGTCTAGTGTATTCTCCAGTCTAGTAGGCTCTATTATTTGCTGGTTTAAATTGAATTTTGTGCAAAGATTTAAAAGCTCGCGTGAGTGTGAGTTTTCATCAGAGCTGCCTCCTGGTGTTATTACTGCAACAATATTATTTGCTATATTCCTCCATTTTAGGTGCCTTAAGTTGAAATCCCCCGGGAGCAAGATGTTGGGTACAGGAGCTGGAAGATTTTCTAGACATTGGTCAATTTTTAACAGCTGTTCCTGGAATTGCTGGGATGTTGCATCCGGAATGACTAGGTTTTGGTTCTCGACCTTTACTGCTAAAACTTCCACTACATCATTTGAGGCATTTAGCAGTTCTGTGCAAACAAGTGACTCTGCAATGTACAGGCCAACCCCCCCCCTTTTGCCTGTTCACTCTGTCACATCTGTATAGGTTGTAACCTGGGATCCATATTTCGTTGTCCAACTGATCCTTTATGTGGGTCTCAGTGAAAGCCGCGAACATTGCCTTTGCCTCTGTAAGCAGTCCACGGATGAAAGGTATTTTGTTGTTTGTTGCTCGCTTTAGACCCTGTATATTTGCAAAGAAGAATGTTATCGGACTGGTGGTATTGTTGGTACTGGGGGGGGGGATTTTTTTCCGGCATTATTATCTGTATCTGTTGGTTTGGAGTGGAGGCCATCGACTGTGGTTCCACTCCAGGAATGACTGGATTTGGTGTACGATTTCTGCCATTTCCTGCCAGTTTTTTTTCCTTCCTGGCACTAAAAAACCTCTCCCTCTTGAGTGGCTGTGGCTACCCAGGTTTTCCCATGGCCTGGATGTTTTGTATCTTTTTGTCCCCTTTAGATGGTATGCCTGGCAATTTAAGTTATAGCACAGTCTTTCCTGTACTGAAGAGGTACACAGTTCAGGGTGAAAAAGCTTACAGGAAGG
Source organism: Cherax quadricarinatus (assembly GCF_038502225.1). NCBI lineage: Eukaryota > Metazoa > Arthropoda > Malacostraca > Decapoda > Parastacidae > Cherax > Cherax quadricarinatus. Next base: position 13,166,188 of record NC_091382.1, read on the forward strand.
GAGTTTGCATTTTCCTGTTGTCATATGGGCATGACATTTTCTAGGGTGGTCATAGTTGCACGTCCCATCTGTTTTTCCAGATTTCCCATGCCAGCTGATACCGAGTGCATAGTATGTGCACAGGCTTGGTTTCCGTTTGCCTTGGGTTTCTGTGACTGTATTCCCTGTTGGTGCATGTTTCCCTGTCTTACTTCTATCCTCCCTAGCACCAACAATGGAGCTCCCACCAGTTGGACTACCGTGGAGGTGACATCTGGAATATCAGTAAAAACATCTGAGAAGTTACTCACACATTGAAGTAGTTCATATTTCTTATGGTCATCCAAAGACTCATTAATATTAATGTTTGTTGCACCCGAGTGGTCAAGAGTCACCAAGCCATGTAGTTCTCTGTCATAGTCTACGTTAGAGGTGTCAATATCGCACACCTTACACTCCTCAGTTGTCTTATCAAGTTAGTGTGGAAAAACTAAATCAAAGTTATTCAGGCAGTTAACCGAATTTCTTCGGTAATATTTCTTAAGGATGTTGATATGATAAAGCTTAGGTTTCCCCTTCACTTCTATGAGGTAATCAACTTTCCCACAAATTTTTAACACCTTATATGGGCCTTTCCATGCTACTAATAATTTATTTGACTTGATAGGCAATGTACCAGAACTTCATTACATACTTTAAAACCTCTCCTCTGACTTTTGGAATCAAAATAGGTTTTGTACTGGTCCATTGACAAACTTAAATTTTTCGAAACTATGTCAGAGGTCTCCTCAAGTTTGGATCTAAGGTCAAGGAGAAACTGATAAGAAGACTGAACCTCAGCACTCACCTCCTCATTAGTCCATAAGTCATGAAGGATGGACAATGGACCTCTGACCTGTCTACCATTGAGAAGTTCAAAAGGTGAAAACCCCAAAGAGTCACTGGGTACTTCCCTCATGGCAAACAAAGCACAGGGTAGGTAATGATGCCACTCCTTAGGTTTAAGGGAGCAAAGTTTCCTTAAAATGGACTTGAGAACCGAATGCTTGCGTTCAATCCTCCCGTTACAGCTGGGATGATATGGTGTTGTGAAGAGAGGCTTCACTTCCAGAAGTTGGTATAGATGTTGCATTAAGTCAGATGTGAATTGTGTCCCATGGTCAGACAAAATCTCCCTAGGGATGCCAACTCTGGAGAAGATGGACGAAAGGGCTTCTGCCACCTCTGTAGTAGTAAAGGTCTTTAAGGGTACGGCTTCAGGGAAACTCGAAGCATAATCAACTAATGTTAATATATATCTATGTCCCCCAGACGAAAGTGGAGATAAATGACCAACGATGTCAATAGCTACTCTTTCAAACAGTACAGTAAAGATTGGCATTTTGACCTTGGGTACTCGCCTGGTACCTCGGGAGGATGACAGTTGGCAAACTTTACAGGATCTACAATAGGTAGTGATATCTGAAAACATTTTGTGCCAAAAATAGGTTTCCCTAATTTTATTTAAGGTTTTACGGTGCGAGAAATGTCCGGCCACTGGTAGGTCATGAGCCATTTTAAGAACAGTCTCTCTGCATTGACTTGGAACAACTAAGATGGAATAGTCTACCTCATTAGAATTTAATTTGAATACTGATTTATACAAGATACCTTTTATATATTCAAATTTATATGAAAAGTTTTTCCTTTGGATAACTTGATTTTGTTTAGCGGCATTATGGCAATTCTGAAGAGAAGGGCAATTACGTTGTAAATTGACAAAGGAGTCCTTCGATATATCTAAAGGCTTAAAGTCAGGGAAAATCAAAGGATGGACAGTAGGAGAAGCCTGGGCTTTGGTCTGAGCCCTAGTCAAGACATTTATAGTATTGGAGGTGATATCTTCATTTTCATCTAACAAGTGAACCGGAGATTCTATCTCGCTTTCGAGAGTAGTATCACTGGTTTCTTACCCCACATGAATATTTCGAGACATTGTCTCATCTGAACTTTCGAGGGGCTTCTCTGACTCTACAGGAAGAGGATCTGAAAAGCTTATGTCCATCTTTGGTGATGAAAGGTCAACCTCAGAAGGAAGAATGGCACCTTTTACATTACCTATTAGTACGGAGCAAGAAGTGATGGGAGCTAGTACGGCTTCAGACCAACCTGTGAACCATTTAGACCTAATGCAATAACGGATGGTAGGAAAAGTGTCTGTACGGCCCAAGTAGTCTGAAAGTATAGCAGAGGAATGAGTTTCTTTAAGGTTAGGGAACAGCTTATCAGAAATGACTATACATGTGCATCCAGTGTCTCGTAAAATGGTAGATACATTAAGTCCATTAACTGTTCCTGAACAGAAGGGTGCTTGGTCATTACAGTCTTTAAAACATCTTCCAACTTTTTGGACCTTCTTAGGACAATTGGGACGTTTATGTCCCTTAACACCACGTAAATGACAAACAGGAATAAAAGAAGTTAGTTTGTTTTCCACTAGAGGCTTTGATTTCTTAAGATCTGGTGAACCCTTGCCCTTAGGGTTCGATCCCTTTAGGTCTTTATAGGAACATACAAGTCAGCGGCCTCAGCAACTTCATCAGCTTTAATCAGGTTATGTTCTCTAATGAATGATCGTATCTGATGGGGAAAAGTTGTCAGGAACTGGTCAGCAACCATGAAGTCTCTAAGAGATTCATAACTGTGATCAATTCCTGAACTCTCTATCCAAAAGTCGAACAAAAGAAAGAGTGTTACCTGTAACTGCTGAAAGTTTTGGCCAGGCTGTAAGGTGGCATACCTGAAGTCTTTCCTGTAAGAATTTGTGTTTTTTTTGATATGCTTTAAGGATTGCCTTCTTCAGTAGGTTATAATTACATATGATATCCTGCGACAAAGTTGCATAGATATTCAAAGCTGTATCAGAAAATAACATTCCTAACCTGGTAGCCCAGGTATCAGCTGGCCATTCACAGAGGGTAGCAGTATTTTCAAACCTGATAATGTATGAAGTTATGTCTTCCCCCTCTGTGAAGGGAGGTAAATTAGGTGATGGAATATGTGCACTGACTGCACGTTGTTCCATTACTCCTTCCTCTAATTGTTGTTGTGTAAGAGTTAACTTTTTATTCTCTAATTCAAGGCGAGATTTTTCGAGCTCGCGATCCTTTTCTCTCTCTCTTAACTCATGTTCTCTAGCGCTTTCCTCAACTTCTCTATCCTTTGCTGTTTCCTCAAGTTGTCTTAATTTAACTTGTTCCTCACGTACTTCAGCTCTCTCCTCATGATCAAGTGTATCACGCTCCTTTTTGTCTTCTCTCTTTCTAACTGTCTTTCTTTGCTTTCTCGTTCAATTCGATCTATCTCCTTTTTATCCTCTCTTTCTCTTTTTAACTGTCTTTCGTGGCTTTCTCTCTCTATTCTTTCTCTCTCCCTTTTCTCTTCTCTTTCGATTCTCTCTCTCTCTCCTTTTCCTCTTTTCTTTCGATTCTCTATCTCTTCTTTTCCTCTTCTCTTTCGATTCTCTCTCTCTCCTTTTCAATTCTTTCTTGGATTTTAGCACTAATGAAGGATTCTAAATTTTTCTGTTATTCCTAACTTTCTTCCAGCATTCATCCAAAACTGGCATTCCTCCATACCTGCAAGAATAACTTAAACTACCTGGGGAAAATGAAATGGGTATCAAAGAAAATGGAGGGTTTAATTCCTGCTCCGCTCAAACTGTAAATAAACCAGAGGGCTCAATCCCTGCTTCGATTAAACAATATGTATTAATGAAAACGTAGGGTTCTATGCCGGCTCCGAGCAAACAGTAAGTAGAATGGGGTCCCTTCACCATCCAATCTTCTCACCAACAAATCAAGAGTGTCCTACGACAGTTCCCTTGATATAAAAAAGAGCTCAATGAAACAAATTGTCACTGGAAAATCTCGGGTCCCTAGAGTCTAATCCTCCAAATCGTTTGAAGCTCACAAAAATAGGTGGCAGAATTAACTAGTATATCCTGCCTTGACTTGACTTACAATAAATTGAGACTACAGCAATCACCAAATCTTTTAAATACATGTACTGTAGTCCTACCATAAAGAATGATTACTCATAGCTGGTGGTAACCGTCTGTGGTATGCGGCGTTGAAGTTCCAATGGTAGATTTGAGATGGAGTTGAATCTTGATTCAGTCGAGTTGATCCTGGCAAGGTCGCCACTTGTGAAGGCTTATTCAGCCCTGTAACAACTTCAAACAGTATTACCAAGGCTCGCTCCTCCTCAGGAAAATTAATGAATAGAAAAAGAAATAATAATTCACAAAGATAAACACTTAATTATTTATTAATACAAAAATAAAACAGTGAAACATGAAGGTGTATCCTATTTGAAAAAAAAGAAAAGAAAAATGAGATGAAAAAGTGACATTTGAATTCAATGCTAATATGTACAAGTATACTGGGGTGTCTGGTGGAGGTTGACACCGTCTTGTAGAAAGTGTAGCCATTACTGATGATGTGGGGGGGGGTCACAGGTGTTGATGACAACCCAACAGCTAGTTCTTCACAGAGTCTATAGCCTTGTATAGTCAGTCCAGATGACAGGAAAACAGATTCTTTACCACTACAAAGATGAGGGGTTATGGTCTGCTGTCGCCTACATTTAATCATGTAGTTAGATCCAACATGTGATGTCTCCGGACCTTTGCAAAAGTCCTTCTCCTTCAATACTTCTCGTTGGTTGGCAGGTGACCCGATCTGTCATTCCAAGCTGGAAAGAGAGACAGGTTACCCACTGCTTAAGAAATCACTCTCCATGATAAGCACAATACCTGAAAGACTTGGTGATTATCAAAACATCTAGGAGCAGGCTTGTACTTACAGTTGTGCTGGGAGCTGTGAGTCGAGTGATTACTGTTTGGCCGGAACCCCCACACGTCACCTTTTGGGGTGGGGGAAAAAGGAGGGGGATAGCGGGAGCTAGACGTACCCTACCTTAACAAGCAGCCGGCAATCAAACTATCATTACCATATACTCGCTCGCTACTCCTATCTGTTGAACTTTTCCCTCACATATAACAAAATGATCAATATACTAAATGAAGTCATACAATTTAATAATCCGATCAAATCGAATAAAATCAATGATTTATAGTGCAGGAAACAGGTCATATGGACATTAGATGAGTAACTGTGCATTCATCGGAATGGAGAAGAGTGGAGTATTTTATTAGGTAATGTAATTAAAAAACGTAGTTTGATAGGATCACAGGTTATACATTCATGAGATACAGTTATTCAGTATTTATCTAGTTGTGGGTGAATAAGTTGTTTTAAGAAGAGTCTTGAATTGATAAACAGAGAGTGTTTCTTTTATATTCAAGGGGTAATGAATTCCAGATTTTTGGGCCTTTTATGCGCATCGAACTTTTACATAGTGTGAGATGGACATGGGGAACATCAAAGAGTGATCTGTGCTTTGTGTTATGGTCATGTGTTCTGTTGAGGTTGGTAAGGAGAAGTTTGAGGGGAGGGTTTATATCCGAGTTTAGCGTTCTATATATGTAGTAGGCACAATAATAAGTACGGATGTCTTTTACGGTGAGAAAGTTTAGAGTTTTGAATATTAGGGGAGTATGTTGCCTTGAGTGGGAATTTGTTAACATTATTCCTGCAGCCTTTTGTTTGGGTAATTAATGGTCTCAAATGATTTATTGTAGTTGAGCCCCATGTACAGATTCCATAGGTGAGATAGGGGTAAATGAGTGAGTGATATAGGGCCAAGAGAGCTGATTGTGGAACATACTACCGTATCTTCGATAGTATACCTACAGTCTTGGAGATTTTCTTGGAAATTTAATGTACAAGTGTTTGAAATTTGAGTCTATTATCAAGGTGGATTCCAAAGAATTTTCCCTCTGTGAGCTTTGTGATAGGTGATCCGTTAATCATTATGTTAAGAGGAACATCTGTAGTTCTGTTCCCAAACTGAATGAAGCAGGTTTTGTCAATTTTGAGAGAAAGCTTGTTAATCATCATCCAGGTAGATATTTTCTGTAATTCGGTATTTACAGTATTGGCTAGTATGACTGGGCTTTGGTGAGAGAAGACGTATGTGGTGTATCTACAAATAGTGTTGGTTTGAGCAGTTGTGATGCATTTGGTAGATCGTTTAAGTAAATGAGAAAGAGAAGAGGGCCAAGGACACTTCCCTGTGGGACACCAACTGTAATTGGCTGTGTGGAAGAGTTTGCTCCATTTGTGTACACATATTGGCTTCTGTTGCTGAGGTATGACTTTAGGTAGTTGAAAGAGTGCCCTCGTACACCATAGTGTGATAATTTTATGTGCAACAAATCATGGTCAACTGTATCAAATGTTTTACGTAAGTCACTGAAGATCCCCAATGGGACTTCTTTTTTCTCTAGTGCAGTGTATATTTGTTCAAGCATGTGTATAATAACATCATTCGTATTTTCATTAGGCTTGAAGCCAAACTGACAAGGGTTGAGTATGTTGTGGGAGATGAGGTATGAATAGATTCGCTTATGAATTAATTTTTCAAAGATTTTAGAGAGAAGGGGTAAGTTGGATATTGGCTTAAAGTTATTCAAGTCTGCTTGACCTCCTTTATATGTCGGGGTGACCCTCGCTATTTTGAGAACTGTAGGGAAGGTAGAGGATTCAATGGATTTGTTAAAGAGTGTTGCAATGTTTGGTGAAAGTACTTGTGAAGCATTTTTGTATATAAAGGGTGGTAAGGTATTTAAATATCCTGCCTTGTTCTTTAGTGAGTTAATAATAAGAGAGACTTCTTTTGGGTTGGTCGTAGATAGGAATAGTGTGTTCGGAAGGTGCCAGTGAGGTAGTCATTAGGTGGGGTATTTGAGCTTGGGATTTTATCCACCGATTGCAAATCACCTGGATTCCCAAAATCTGCACAATCCAGGGCAACATGGGTTCAGGGCAGGTCGCTCCTGCCTCTCACAACTACTGGATCACTATGACATGGCCTTGGATGCACTGGAAGAAAATCAGAATGCAGATGTAATATACACAGACTTTGCAAAAGCATTTGACAAATGCGATCATGGCGAAATAGCCCATAAAATACGTGCTAAAGGAATAACTGGGAAAGTGGGGAGATGGATCTTCAACTTCCTAACAAATCGAACACAAAGAGTAGTGGTCAACAGAGTTAAATCGGAGGCTGCCATAGTGAAGAGCTCTGTTCCACAAGGCACAGTACTCGCCCCCATCTTCTTCCTTATCCTCATATCAGACATAAACAGAGATATACACCACAGCACCGTATCATCCTTTGCGGATGATACTAGGATCTGCATGAGGCTGTCATCTGCTGAGGACGCGGTTAACCTCCAAGAAGATATAAACAAAGTTTTCCAGTGGGCAACGGTAAACAATATGATGTTCAATGAGGACAAATTCCAACTACTCCCTTATGGAAAACTGGAGGAGATAATAACTAGAACAGAGTATACTACTGACTCCGGCCATACAATAGAGCAGAAAAATAATGTAAGGGACCTGGGAGTAGTAATGTCTGGGGATCTCACTTTCAAGGATCACAACAGTGCCACGATCGCACGTGCAAAGAAAATGATAGGATGGATAATGAGAACTTTCAAAACGAGAGATGCCAAGCCCATGATGATCCTTTTCAAATCACTTGTTCTCTCTAGGCTGGAATACTGCTGTACATTAACATCTCCATACAAAGCAGGTGAAATCGCAGATCTAGAGAGTGTACAGAGATCCTTTACTGCACGTATAAGTTCTGTCAAGCACCTTAACTACTGGGAACGCTTGGAAGCACTTGACTTGTACTCGTTGGAACGCAGGAGGGAGAGATATATCATAATCTACACTTGGAAAATCTTGGAAGGAATGGTCCCAAATCTGCACACAGAAATCACTCCCTACGAAAGTAAAAGACTGGGCAGGCGATGCAAAATGCCGCCAATAAAAAGTAGGGGCGCCATTGGTACACTAAGAGAAAACACCATAAGTGTCTGGGGCCCAAAACTGTTCAACAGCCTCCCATCAAGCATTAGGGGAATTGCCAATAAACCCCTGGCTGCCTTCAAGAGAGAGCTGGACAGATACCTAAAGTCAGTGCCGGATCAGCCGGGCTGTGGCTCGTACGTCGGACTGCGTGCGGCCAGCAGTAACAGCCTAGTTGATCAGGCCCTGATCCATCGGGAGGCCTGGTCATGGACCGGGCCGCGGGGGCGTTGATCCCCGGAATAACCTCCAGGTAACCTCCAGGTAACCAGGTTGTTTCCTATGGCGGAGAAGAAAACATTGAGTATCAGTAGAAATTCCAGTACATAATTTGAAGACAGCAGAACTATATACAGAAGATGAGGTAATCAGTCCCTCAGCCTTGGAGTTGTGTGAAGGGCACCATAGTCATTGAGAATCTGGAGCAGAAGACAAGAAGCCTGGCGCTTATATACTAATGTCAGGCGGAAAAGGGACGTGTTGCAGATGAGGGCATAGTCAATGGTAGGCGGGATTCCCCAGTGGAAGTAGGTCCTACCCAAAGAGATGGGTTAGTTGTAATAGTAGTTGTCGTATCTGTGAAGGTTATGTACATGTCCTCAGGATCAGCTGGGGAAACCTGCCTACCAGTGACTATGCCCTCGTCTGATACATGTCCCCTTCCACCTGACGTTAGTGTGAGGGAAAGGTTCAATGAGATTAAAAACATCTCAAAAGACCCTATACTTAAGATCCCTGATATTAATAAACCATTTTGTTTAAGAACTGATGCTTCCAGTACCGGCTTAGGTGCAGTTATTACAGTACCATGATGGTACTCCCTTCCCTGTATGCTTCCTAAGCCGGAAACTTCTTCCTGCAGAAACGAGATACTCCACCATAGAAAAGGAATTTTGGCCCTTGTGTTGGGTATCTCCAAACTTAAATTTTATTTACTGGGAAAAGAATTTATTTTAGAGACGGATCACAAACCTTTGATATACCTAGCAACTTTTAAGGGAACCAACAGTCGTCTCTTGAGGTAGACATTGGCACTCCAAGCTTTTAAGTTCCATATTGTGTATATCAACGGTTCATCCAATTATTTCTCTGACTGGTTAAGTCGTGACAGTCAGTAGATTTGTTGCCTTACGCGACTTCGTATTAGAACTTTTTCCTCGCCTATTCTTCTTATACTCCTTGACTTTAAGTCTTGGTATGGGGGAGTGTGAGGGAAAAGTTCAACAGATAGGAGTAGCGAGCGAGTATATGGTAACGGTAGTTTGATTGCCGGCTGCTTGTTAAGGAAGGGTAAGTCTAGCTCCCACTATCCCCCCCTTTCTCCCCACTCTGAAAGGTGACGTGTGGGGCTCCGGCCAAACAGTAATCACTCGACTCACAGCTCCCAGCACAACTGTAAGTAAAAGCCTCTGCTCCTATTCTAGTGGATATATTGGTTGAAAGCTTCTCTTTTGACCAATAATAAACTTAGTACTTTCAGTCTTAAGTTCCTCATGAGACTTTTAGATAATCACTACTTCTTTTAGGTATTGTACTTATCATGGAGAGTGATTTCTTAAAAGCAGTGGGTAAACTTTGTCTCTTTCCAGCTTGGATTGACAGCTCGGGCCATCTGCCAACCAAAGAAAAGTGTTGAAGGAGACGGACTGAAACAGGTCATGAGACGTCACTTTTTGATCTACCTACCTGATTAATTGTAGTTGAGCACAGGACACTACCTCTCATCTTTGTAGTGGTGAAGAACCTTCATTCCTATCATCTGGACAGACTATTCAAGGCTATAGACTCTGTGAAGAACTCGTCGTTGGGTTGTCACCAACACCTGTGACCCCCCCCCACATCATCAGTAACAGCTACAATTTCTACAAGACGGTGTCAACATCAACCAGACACCCCAGTTTACTTGTACATATTAGCGTTGAATTCAAATGGCAATTTTTCATTTAATTTTTCATTTTTCTTTCAAGTAGGATACACCTTCATGTTTCAATGTTTTATCTTTGCATTACTAAATAATAAAGTGTTTATCTTTGTGAATTATTATTTCTTTTTCTATTCATTAATTTTCCTAAGGAGGAGCCAGCCTTGGTAATATTGTCTGAAGTTGTTACAGGGCTGAGTAAGCCTTCACAGTTAGTATATAAGCGCCAGGCTCTTTGCCTCTGCTCCAGATTCTCCATGACTATGGTGCTCTTCACACCAACTCCAACTCTAAGGGACTGATTACCTCATCTTCTGTATATAGTTCTTCTGTCTTCCAATTATGTCCTGGAAATTGTATTGATAAAGCCACTGGATAGCGAAACGTCTACAATAAAGATACCCAGATGTTGCACATGTGTCTTAATTTCGGCTTGTCGGTATTGTATAGTATTCTTGTACAACACATTCACTCACAGAGCATGCATGCATGAATAGCCCGACAGAATAACAGCTGTGGTAGCACTAAGGAGAGTTGCAAGGTAACACCACAACTGGATGGTTGCAATACGTAGGTAGCAAACTGTTCTGAAAATGAAAAAAACAAAAACTGCATTAATTAAGCAAGAGACTTTAACATATTATAAAATGAAGAATTGAGACACTTATGAAGCATATGGGAATCTTTATTGAAGAAACGTTTCGCCATGCAGTGGCTTTATCAGTCCAATACAAAGAAGAAATGGGTAAGAGAAGAAATTGAGGTAATCAGCCCATCAGCCTGGAATCGATGTGTTCAGTCCATCACTCTTGTAGAAGGTACAGCATAGGGTCAGTCAGGTGGCTTATGTACTACAGCCAGATGATTCGAAGCAGGAGGAGGCAGAATCACAGTGGGACCTTGCAATGGAAGGTCCCACTGTGATCCCTTCTAAAGATCAACAACCAAAACCTGGTCATTGTAGTTATATACAAGCCTCCAGATGCAACTTCTCAAGAATTACAGGAACAGCTTTTGAAAATAGACTACTGTCTGGAAAATCTTCCTGCTCCTGCCTCAAACATCTTGCTCCTTGGGGATTTTAACCAAAGACACCTAAAATGTAGAAATGTAGAAAATAATGCTGTAGCAGAGATAACCCCAGGAGGCAGCTCAGATGAAAACTCGCACACACATGAGCTTTTAAATCTCTGCGCCAAATTCTCCTTAAGCCAGCATATAATATATTTAACAAGATCAGAAAATACACTTGACCTCATCTCCACTAACAATGTTGATCTGATATGAAATATCAAAAATATCAAAAGCATTTTACTTATATCACAGCATAATAGAGGCTCAAACACGTATGTGCAGGGCCCCAGACCAACAGAGTGTAATCAGTCATGAAGGAACCTTCACCATATTCAACTTCAGTCGAATATGGTGACCAAGTCAATCAGGTCCTCAATGACATAAATTGGGAAGATAGCCTAAGCAACATGGATCCCAACCTATGTCTAGAACAAATTAACTCTGTGGCACTTGAGGTATGCTCAAGACATCCTTTAAGGAAAAGAAAGAGAAAGGCACTCCCTATACAGGCGAAGGCAAATAATAAAAATTGGTTAAAAGAGACAAATATATCTATAATAACAAAAAAAAAGGCACAATGCCGTGATTGGAACAATACACAAACAACTCACACATAGAAGAGAGGAGCTTACGACAACGTTTCGGTCTGACTTGGGCCATTTACAAAGTCACACTAACGAAAAGGAGAGAAGGAGGTAGTATACATAGGCCTGCAGACAGGGACGGGACAAGAGAGGTAGTAATGGAGGTGGTAGTAGTAGTAGTGGAGGTAGTAGGTAGTAGTGATGGAGGTAGTAATGGTAATGGTGGAGTCAGTCCAGTACTAAGAAAGAGGAGGGTAGGAGCAAGAACACAGAGGGGATGAAAATAATGAAGGAACAAATACCCAGGGCAGAAGAAAGAAAACAAAAAAGAGGAAGAGGAAAGGGGAAGAGAGAGATGAAGAAAAAAGGAATCAGGATAGGTCACAGGAGTTCTGAAGTTTGGAGTATTTTACAGTGTAGTGGGAAAGAAAGGCATCTGTAGAGACAAAGCCAGGACTGTGCAAGTTGAACGTAGGGTAGACAGTTTTGGCAGAAGACAAGTCCTAAGCAGTCTGGGATTCGTCCTAAGCTGTCTGTGATTCGTCCTAAGCTGTCTGGGACTAGCGTGGGATGTTAACTAGCGCCATGGCTTGTTGTAATGTTTTAAATTCTCAGGTTAAAGTGTTGAAGAAGGAGATACTACTTCTTCAGGAGGAGATTAGTAGGCTGAAGCTTCGTCTAGATGAGTTTGGGAGTGAGTGTGGGATGGTGGTAGCTCGTGAAGAGGAAAAAGTGAAACATTTGCCACTTTAAGTGGCAAATGTTTCACAATTCAGGAAGAAGGATGATAAAGAAGGTTAATAGAGAAGATGTGAAGGTAAGAAATCGATTCTCTGTTCTCCAGGATGAGTGTACTTCAGTGGTTAAAGAGATTAAAGGTACCATTGACTCCCCTGCTTGTCAAGGTAAGAATATTCTGATTGTGGGAGATTCTCAGGTAAGATATATGGACCGTGCTTTTTGTAACAGAGATAGAAAGGTCAGAGAGAAGATGTGTCTCCCAGGAGCTGGTGTTGGTGACATAGCAAGTTGGATAATATTATGTCAGGCAATGGGAACAAGCCCACTTTCTGTCTTATTCCTGGAGGAAATGACATCGGGAATGGCAGGAGACAGGAGCTGCTGGTTAAGTATAGGTCGGCCATAGATGTAATAAGGTCTAAGGAAGGGATCCCAATCATATGTAGCATCTTGCCTACAAAGGGAGTGGGCAATGAATGGATGTCTAGGGTAATTGGTATAAATTTCTGGCTAGACAGGTACTGCAAGGAATTTGCAATCCCATTCATTGATAACTAGGTCAAATTCTATGGCAAGCATGATATGCATGCAAGGGATGGGGTTCATCTCTCTGGGGCTGGAGTGGTTGCATTAGCCAATTCGATTGAAGGGGTCACTGACGACTTCTATAGGACTTTAAACTGATAGATTATAGAGGTATGGGTGTCTGTGGGAAACAATCAGGCTGCTGTATTTGGGTTGAAAATGGCAGATATAACCAGGATACCTCAGGTATATGTTTAAAAGACAATATTCAAAATAAAGTTGCTAGTAAAGACAAATCAATTGATCAACAAACAAAGAGAGATAGTAGAGGGCAACGAGTGACTTGCTCCCTTAAGGTTTACTATAAAATAGTAGGAGTCTAAGAAATAAAATAGATGAGCTAAGATTACTTGCAAGTGCAGGTAATATAGATATTACTGCTATAACTTGAAAGATAGAGAAATGCCCTCTGAATGCAAGATACAGGGTTATAAACTATTCCATACTGATAGGGTCAACAGGAAGGGTGGTGGTTTGGCGAAGTATGACAGAGATAATTTAAACTGTGATAGACAAGATAAGATTAGAAACATTGGACACAGAATCTGTTTGGCTAGAGTTTCTCGAGGGTCGTAGAAAGTTAATTTTGGGTGTGATTTATAGGCCCCCAAACCTTGATAGAGAGTGCAGTAAGCTGCTATGGGACGAAATTCATAAGGCATCTAGATATGAAAATGTTGTGTTAATGGGAGATTTTAACTTTAGATAAATTGATTGGAACAATGTGACAGGAAATCTTGAGTCAAGTGACTTTCTTGATACGGTTCAGGATTGCTTTATAATACAGTTTGTGACAGAACCAACTAGAGGAAACAGTCTACTTGAATTGGTTCTTGCCAACAAAGAATCGCTGGTTAATAATCATAAGGTTAATGATGAGCTTGGGGAAAGTGATCACAAATCACTTAGTTTCAATATATCATGGCGTTACCCGAATAACTGCAATCAAATCTCTGTCCCAGATTTTCGCTTGGCTGATTTCATGGGACTGAAAAATTACCTGGGTGGTCTAAATTGGGATGTCTTGACTATGGCTCAGGTAGGTGATCTTTGTTGCCAATATGACTTTTTCAGAGCATAGTTCTAGCTGCCCAGACAATTTTTGTTCCGAGTAGGGAAATTACATCTAACAAAAATGATCCCAAATGGTTGAACAATAGATTAAAACATCTCACTGGTCAAAAGAGAGGCATACATAGGCGTATCAAAAGAGGGGATGGGCAGTTAAAAAAATCAATATATTCAATTAAAGAGAGAAACAAAAAATGGATTAAGAAAAACAAAAAGGGATTATGAGGCTAAGGTCGCAAGGGATTCAAAGACTAACCCAAAAGGGTTCTTTTAGGTATACAGAAGTAAGATTAGGGACAAGGTAGGCCCACTTAAGAGTAACTCTGGTCAGATCACTGACAGTGATAAGGAAATATGTGAAATTTTAAATTCTAACTTCCTATCAGTTTTTGCTCAGGAAGAAACTAGTGAAATTCCAGAAATAATAGATTATGTAGAACAGGATAATGATAAACTGTACACGATAGCGGTAACTAGTGACATGATCCTCCGACAAACAGAAAAATTAAAAGCTAACAACTCCTCAGGCCCTGATGAACTGTTTGCAAGGGTGTTAAAGGAATGTAAAAAGGAACTTAGCATACCTTTGTCTAATCTTTTCAATATATCACTACAAACTGGCATAGTACCTGACAAGTGGAAAATGGCAAATGTAATGCCTATTTGCAAGGCAGGTGACAGGTCCTTAGCTTCGAACTACAGACCAATAAGCCTTACCTAAAAAGTGGGAAAATTTATAGAATCAATAACTGTCGTAGCAATTCGTAGTCATCTCAAAAGGCATAAATTGATTAATGAATCTCAGTACGGTTTTACAAAGGGGCGTTCCTGTCTTACGAATTTACTAACTTTTTTCACTAAGGTGTTTGAGGAGGTAGATCATGTTAATGAACATGATATTGTGTATGTGGACTTCAGTAAGGCAGCCCTAAACCATTGTTGATAACCAAGAGTGAGCGTGTTGCAAACTCCTATCATTGTTGATAACCAGAGTGAGCGTGTTCGAAACCCATATCATTGTTAATAACCAACAATGAGCGTGTTGCAAACCTCTATCATTGTTGATAACCTAGAATGAGCGTGTTGCAAACCTAGATCATTGCTGATATCCCAGAGTGAGAGTGTTGCAAACCCCTATCATTGTTCATAACCCAGAGTAAGCGTGTTGCAAACCCCTATCATTGTCGATAACCAAGAATGAACGTGTTGCAAACCCCTATCATTGTTGATAATTCAGAGTGAGCGTGTTGCAAACCCCTATCACTGTTGATAACCTAGAGTGACCGTGTAGCAAACCCCTATCATTGTTGATTACCCAGAATGAGCGTGTTGCAAACCCCTATTATTGTTGATAACCCAGAGTGACCGTGTTGCAAACCCCTATCATTGTTGATAACCCGGAGCGAGCGTGTTGCAAACCTCTTATTATTGTTGATAACCCTTAGTAAGTGTGTTGCAAACCCATATCATTGTTGATAACCCAGAGTGACCGTGTTGCAAACCCCTATCATTGTTGATAACCCGGAGCGAGCGTGTTGCAAACCCCTATCATTGTTAATAACCCAGAGTGAGTGTGTTGCAAACGCCTATCATTCTTGATAACCCAGAATGACCGTGTTGCAAACCCCAATGATTGCTGATAACCCAGAGTGACCGTGTTGCAACCCCCTATCATTGTTGATAACCCAGAGTGAGCATGTTGCGAACTCCTATCATTGTTGATAACCCAGAGCGAGCGTGTTGCAAACCCCTATCATTGCTGATAACCCAGAGTGAGCGTGTTGCAAACCGCTATCATTGTTGATAG
>NC_091382.1:13182037-13234537 GCF_038502225.1 Cherax quadricarinatus
AGAAGGGCACATCCACTCCATTGAAATCTGCTTTCCACTCAGCTGGATGTAAGTGGATGTTAAGGTCTGCCTTGGTCTTAGACCCTGTAAGCAGGTCGAGAGGGAAAAAAATATCATCAACGACTAAGAATTTTGTGGACAGTTTTTGACCCCGGACCACAAATTTCTAACGTTGTATGTTCACGAACCATCAGAGGACTACCTGAGACTCCTCTCAAGGTCTGAATGATGAACGGCTCTCTCAACATGGTGCTTACCATCAACCATAGAAGAGAAAAGGGGTATTTCCATCAGAGGTACCAGTATTGCTATAAGGAATCCAAACAAGATCCTAGGATACGAGATCGGCAGATTACTCAACTCTACAACCCACATAACCAAAAAAAAGTAAACCTAGTGAAAGCCCGCCTTGGCCAACTTTATCAATTCAAAGCAGCTCCTCCCCATATCAAACTACACCTGTACAAGATGATGATCAGACCTCTGCTGGAATACCCCTGCGTACCCATGTCGCTCACAACCAAAACCAACATGCTAATACTCCAAAGAGTCCAAAACAAAGCCCTCCGCTTCATCACGAACACCAGACTCTGAGACAGAATCAGATCAGAGGACCTACATATACAACAGAGAATCCCTGCAATCAATGACCGATTAGACAAACTTACTAAGAGACAACTATATGACATGCAGGAACTCTACATGCCTGACAGAATCCCCCCCCCAACCAGTGAACACAACCGACTATACCATCACCACCCCTCCCCACAGATCCCAAAGAATGACCCTCCAACAAAGAGTTAGACGCTTTATCCACAAGAACTTCCCTCGACCCAAAATCTTAAGCGACCTCCCCGCAGACGAAGAATGGATACCACCGGAACCATTCTATGTCCAGTAACATGGACTAGCGCTCCCCATCTCCAGGTGACCCACTTCTATCAACCAACACCTCACAACTGACCTCGTTGCACCTACTACTACAATACAGCAAGACACCACCTCAGTCACTGCCTTGCCGGCCGACTCCAGGTGAGCTACCAACCTCCATCAAATGCCCGGCAAACTTCGCCTGCAGCTGCGCCCTCCTGACCAACCTATTGCGAAAAAAAAAAAAAAAAAAGACAAGCAATTGTACGCAGCATGCATCCTTCCAATTCAATGACGCACTGGTATAACAACAATATAGCATTGTGAAATTGATGGGAAGGAGGTATACCCTACTCATAAAACCAGCCTCAGCCCCAGCGTCCCACTGACCTGGGCAGGCCTAGAGAGGGCAGCACCGGAGTGCCACAGAATATGAAACTAGCAGACAGAAATGGATGTCTACACTCACACCCATCCCATACTCTCCCAGAGCTCTCCCACACCCACAGAATACTCTCCCAGATCACTCCTACACCCTTCCCATACTCTCCCAGATCACTCCTACACCCTTCCCATACTCTCCCAGAGCACTCCTACAACCATCAAATACTCTCCCTAGAGAACTTCCACACATTCCATACTCTCCCAGAGCACTCACATACCATCCGATACTGTTACGGTTCGAATCTTAGTCGTTTGCCAGCTTTAGTGCCCACCATAACAAAATCTCTTCCAAGAATAAAAATGAACTTCCAATCTTGGAAATAAGGAGCAAATAAGAATTACTCAGCATTTTGCAGGCTTTTTATTAAAAATTTTAAATATTTTTCTTGGATATTCGTAAATATCTATTAAATATTAGTTAATGAGATACTTTCAATCACTTAAAAATCCTAAATTGCAGGTATACAATATTTCAGGTCTTAACAGTAAATTAGCACCTTCAATGTCTATACGGACACTACACTCGAAAATATTCAGAGGAGCAGTACTGTTTCCTCAAAAATAACACATGATTTTAATGAGTATATTCATCAAAAAGGAACTTCACTGAGTAAGGTCAATATCACTGAGACTTCTACACATGACACTGGTTGACACATAGTATACCGAAGATATCTGGATATGACTTTCTGCCGACTCCACCACAGAATTTTTAACTCAAGCCAGTTCAGGAGTTTCTCAACTAGATTCTCCAAGACACCAGGAGAGAACCGTACTGGAGTACTAGTAAGTCTGCCAAGACGTTGTTCACCCAGTCAACAGTGAATGTCAACTGGCCATACACAGAAAATCATTTCATGACGTCAACTCGTCAAAGGGGGAGAGGGTAGAGCGGTGTGAACTACCCACCAATGGACATACCTTGTTATAAACCTTAGCCAGGTGTACCTACCTAACACATTACTCAATATATATATATATATATATATATATATATATATATATATATATATATATATATATATATATATATATATATATATATATATATATATATATATATATATGTATATATAAATATATATATATATATATATATATATATATATATATATATATATATATATATATATATATATATATTTATATATATACATAGGTAGTAGGCTGGTAGACAGCAACCACCCAGGGAGGTACTACCGTCCTGCCAAGTGAGTGTAAAACGAAAGCCTGTAATTGTTTTACATGATGGTAGGATTGCTGGTGTCTTTTGTCTGTCTCATAAATATGCAAGATTACAGGCATGTCTTGCTACTTCTACTTACACTTAGGTCACACTACACATACATGTACACGTTTATTTATACACACTCATCTGAATTTTCTTTGATTTTATCTTAATAGTTCTTGGTCTTATTACTTTTCCTTTTATATCCATGGGGAAGTGGAATAAGAATCTTTCCTCCGTAAGCCATGCGTGTTGCAAAAGTCAACTAAAATGCCGGGAACAATGGGGTAGTAACCCCTTTTCCTGTAAAGATTACTAAAAAGAATAAGAAGAAGAAAATTGTCAAAGTGGGAAGTCTGAATGTGCGTGGATGTTGTGCAAATGATAAGAAAGAGATGATTGTGGATCTTATTAATGAGAAGAAACTGGATGTCCTGGCTTTAAGTGAAACAAAGCTGAAGGGTGTGGGACAGTTTCAATGGAGAGGAATAAATGCGATTAGGTCAGGGGTTTCAAATAGAGTTAGAGCTAAAGAAGGAGTAGCAATAATGTTGAAGGATAAGCTATGGCAGGAAAAGAGGGACTACAAATGTATTAATTCAAGGATTATGTGGAGTAAAATAAAGATTGGATGTGAAAAGTGGGTTATAGTAAGCGTGTATGCACCTGGAGAAGAGAGAAGTGTAGAGGAGAGAGAGAGATTTTGGGAAATGTTGAGTGAATGCGTGGGGAGTTTTGAATCAAGTGTGAGAGTAATGTTGGTTGGGGATTTCAATGCTGAAGCGGGTAAAAATGTTATGGAGGGAGTAGTAGGTAAATTTGGGGTGCCAGGGGTAAATGTAAATGGGGAGCCTTTAATTGAGCTATGTGTAGAAAGAAATTTGGTAATAAGTAATACATGTTTTATGAAAAAAAGGATAAATAAATATACAAGGTATGATGTAGCACGTAATGAAAGTAGTTTGTTAGATTATGTACTGGTGGATAAAAGGTTGATGGGTAGGCTCCAGGATGTACATGTTTATAGAGGGGCAACTGATATATCGGATCATTATTTAGTTGTAGCTACAGTTAGAGTAAGAGGTAGATGGGAAAAGAGGAAGGTGGCAACAACAAGTAAGAGGGAGGTGAAAGTGTATAAACTAAGGGAGGAGGAAGTTCGGGTGAGTTATAAGCGACTATTGGCAGAAAGGTGGGCTAGTGCGAAGAGGAGTAGTGGGGGGGTTGAAGAGGGTTGGAATAGTTTTAAAAATGCAGTATTAGAATGTGGGGCAGAAGCTTGTGGTTATAGGAGGGTGGGGGCAGGAGGAAAGAGGAGTGATTGGTGGAATAATAAAGTAAAGGGCGTGGTAAAAGAGAAAAAGGTAGCTTATGAGAGGTTTTTACAAAGCAGAAGTGTTATAATAAGAGCAGAGTATATGGAAAGTAAAAGAAAGGTAAAGAGAGTGGTGAGAGAGTGCAAAAGGAGAGCAGATGATAGAGTGGGAGAGGCACTGTCAAGAAATTTTAATGAAAATCGAAAAAAATTTTGGAGTTAAACAAGTTAAGAAAGCCTAGGGAAAGTATGGATTTGTCAGTTAAAAACAGAGTAGGGGAGTTAGTAGATGGGGAGAGGGAGGTATTAGGTAGATGGCGAGAACATTTTGAGGAACTTTTAAATGTAGAGGAAGAAATGGAGGTGGTAATTTCATGCACTGGCCAGGGAGGTATACCATCTTTTAGGAGTGAAGAAGAGCAGAATGTAAGTGTGGTGGAGGTACGTGAGGCAT
This sequence comes from Cherax quadricarinatus, assembly GCF_038502225.1. NCBI lineage: Eukaryota > Metazoa > Arthropoda > Malacostraca > Decapoda > Parastacidae > Cherax > Cherax quadricarinatus. Next base: position 13,186,349 of record NC_091382.1, read on the forward strand.
TATGTAGAATGAAAGGGGATAAAGCAGTTGGAACTGATGGGATCATGACAGAAATGATAAAAGCAGGGGGGGATATAGTGTTGGAGTGGTTAGTACTTTTGTTTAATAATTGTATGAAAGAGGGGAAGGTACCTAGGGATTGGCAGAGAGCATGTATAATCCCTTTATATAAAGGGAAAGGGGACAAAAGAGACTGTAAAAAATATAGAGGAATAAGCTTACTGAGTATACCAGGAAAAGTGTACGCTAGGGTTATAACTGAAAGAATTAGAGGTAAAACAGAATGTAGGATTGCAGATGAGCAAGGAGGCTTCAGAGTGGGTAGGGGATGTGTAGATCAAGTGTTTACATTGAAGAATATATGTGAACAGTATTTAGATAAAGGTAGGGAAGTTTTTATTGCATTTATGGATTTAGAAAAGGCATATGATAGAGTGGATAGAGGAGCAATGTGGCAGATGTTGCAAGTATATGGAATAGGTGGTAAGTTACTAAATGCTGTTAAGAGTTTTTATGAGGATAGTGAGGCTCAGGTTAGGGTGTGTAGAAGAGAGGGAGAATACTTCCCGGTAAAAGTAGGTCTTAGACAGGGATGTGTAATGTCACCATGGTTGTTTAATATATTTATAGATGGGGTTGTAAAAGAAGTAAATGCTAGGGTGTTCAGGAGAGAGGTGGGATTAAATTATGGGTAATCAAATTCAAAATGGGAATTGAAACAGTTACTTTTTGCTGATGATACTGTGCTTATGAAAGATTCTAAAGAAAAATTGCAAAGGTTAGTGGATGAGTTTGGGAATGTGTGTAAAGGTAGAAAGTTGAAAGTGAACATAGAAAAGAGTAAGGTGATGAGAGTATCAAATGATTTAGATAAAGAAAAATTGGATATCAAATTGGGGAGGAGGAGTATGGAAGAAGTGAATGTTTTCAGATTCTTGGGAGTTGACGTGTCGGCGGATGGATTTATGAAGGATGAGGTTAATCAGAGAATTGATGAGGGACAAAAGGTGAGTGGTGCGTTGAGGTATATGTGGAGTCAAAAAACGCTATCTATGGAGGCAAAGAAGGGAATATATGAAAGTATAGTGGTACCAACACTCTTATATGGATGTGAAGCTTGGGTGGTAAATGCAGCAGCGAGGAGACGGTTGGAGGCAGTGGAGATGTCCTGTCTAAGGGCAATGTGTGGTATAAATATTATGCAGAAAATTCGGAGTGTGGAAATTAGGAGAAAGTGTGGAGTTAATAAAAGCATTAGTCAGAGGGCAGAAGAGGGGTTGTTGAGGTGGTTTGGTCATTTAGAGAGAATGGATCAAAGTAGAATGACATGGAAAGCATATAAATCTATAGGGGAAGGAAGGAGGGGTAGGGGTTGTCCTCGAAAGGGTTGGAGAGAGGGGGGTAAAGGAGGTTTTGTGGGCGAGGGGCTTGGACTTCCAACAAGCATGTGTGAGCGTGTTAGATAAGAGTGAATGGAGACGAATGATACTTGGGACCTGACGATCTGTTGGAGTGTGAGCAGGGTAATATTTACTGAAGGGATTCAGGGAAACCGGTTATTTTCATATAGCCGGACTTGAGTCCTGGAAATGGGAAGTACAATGCCTGCACTTTAAAGGAGGGGTTTGGGATATTGGCAGTTTGGAGGGATATGTTGTGTATCTTTATACGTATATGCTTCTAAACTGTTGTATTCTGAGCACCTCTGCAAAAACAGTGATAATGTGTGAGTGTGGTGAAAGTGTTGAATGATGATGAAAGTATTTTATTTTGGGGGATTTTCTTTCTTTTTTGGGTCACCCTGCCTCGGTGGGAGACTGCTGACTTGTTGAAAAAAAAAAATATATATACACACATATATATATATATATATATACATATATATATATATATACAGATATATATAACATATATATATAAAATATATATATATATATATAATATATATATTGTTGAGAATTTTTGGCCTTACCTGCTGTGTTTATTATAACTATATATAATGAACACTTAGCTGATAAATGACAGCAAATCGTCTACACAGCCGCCCCTGCAGACGAGGTCTAGAAGCTGTCGAAACCATCACAACAGTGGGCTCTCAAGAGATACAATTTGTAAGTATAAATTACCCCTAGGGGGTGTTATGTCAGCATATTTCATTCGATGATGGCTGACGAAATACCTACTTGTTTGGACTCAAAAGTCCACACCTTACTGCCGATTATAGGTTGATTACAAACTCATTGTGACTCAAGAATTGCGCAATCCCCCGATATACAAGAAATTCGTAACATACCTTGCTCTTTGTAACGTGAGCTATGGTGTTCTCAACACCTTCGACAGGTATCGGTGACTTGATAGAAGCTGAAGTGTCCTTGGATGTCCACGTCTTCCATTGTCTAGGAAACGCACACTGGTACACTATGTTCCACAAGATTTGTCTTTATTGTTCACAATGTATCACAAGAGAAGCTGATCACACTTCTCCTATGTTTATCGTGTTTTGTGAGACACTTTGTCCACACTAACGCACAGATCAGTGTTCTTTGTTGGTTATCCTGGCGTCAGTGTCACTCATAGTAGAGTCAAAGATAGTCTGGCCAGACGCCACAGCGCTCCATGCCGTCTCTGCCTACCACAAAAAAAAAACGCTGACCTAGTACCTTGCATCCCTGTCACCTCCTCGATGAAGCAAAGCAAAATGTTTGTTTCTTGCTGTCTTAATCATAGACAACAATGTACACTATTTTTACTATGGTAATAAAGTGGGAGCAGGATTTTCCTTAATTGTCCTGCTAAGTAAGAGATGTACTGTCTCTTATAAAAATACACGTTGCAACACCACTGCAAGGAGCAGAGGTCATTTGACTACGTGGCATAGCATCTGTGATCAATTACTCACTCTAGCAGTAAACAAGACGCTCGCCCCTTCTGAGTGGCCCCTCAGGGCTGAAAGGGCTGAAGGGGGCTGAAGGGGGCTGATACCCCCCTCCTGGAGAAAATTTCTCCACACTGGGGGGCGGCGGAGGTTCGCTGCAGGTGAACTATTCATCACTAAACATTAATTTGATTTTCTCACTCGCCACCACTGCTGCTTGTCTTTGCTGAACAGCTTTAGTCTGTGTGGTTTCTGGAGAATCACTAATTTTGTTTTCAACACTGTGTAATTCTAACGGCACTAGTTTATTTATTGTCCGCTTATTCACTACACCTTTGCTCAAAACATCAACTGTCCTGATGATTCCATTTGCATCAGGATATATGGTCACAATTTTTCCAAGTGGCCATTGGGACCTCGGACCATCATTGTCGATAATCACTATGTCACCAGGTCTTAAGGACTTATGATTTTCAGGAACACCAGCTCCATAGAAGTGTTCTCTCAATGAGGTGAGATAGTCTTCTCGCCAAATTTTCTCCCAACATTCAATCACTTTATTAAGGTGTTTGAATTTACGTCTGAGTTGCTCAGGTTCGAAATAAGTAGGATCCTCTATGATTTCTTTATCATTCATGGGAGGAACAGGTTCGAGCCTTCTGCCATGGAGTAAATTGTCCAGATCATCGGTAACATAAGTTAGAGGTCTGTTGTTGACTCTATTTTCTATTTCAGTCACAACTGTACGGAATTCTTCTAAGTCTATTCTTTGACGATGAAGAGTCTTCCTTAAACAACGTTTTACAATGCCGATCATTCTTTCATAAAATCCGCCGTGCCATGGAGATTTAGGAGGAATGTATCTCCAACGACATCTGCGTTGATTCAGCATCTGTTGTACTTCTGGTTGATCAAAGATCTTGCTTATATAAGCAGCACCAGCAATAAAGTTCGTTGCATTATCTGAAATCATCAGTCTGGGACATGCCCTTCTGGCTGCAAACCTTCTGAATAATTTGATAAAGGTTTCAGCAGACATGTCAGTGGCTACTTCTAGATGTACTGCTCTAGTTGTAGCACAAGTGAACAAACAGATGTACACCTTGATGGAAACTTTGTCAACTGTTTTGGTTAAAATTATTGGTCCAGTGTAATCTACACCTGTCACCTCAAATGGAGTGATATGACAAACTCTTTCAGAGGGATATGGAGGTGGACCTGGATACTGACATACTCGCATATCGTAGTGACGACAAGTAATGCAGTCCTTTATTTGTTTTTTCACACTTTGTCGACCTTGAGGTATCCAGTAGGATTGTCGTATATGACAAAGTGTGTCAGCTACCCCACCATGTAACACGTTACTGTGGGCGTTTTGCACAATCAGTTTTGTTAGCCAATGATTCTTGGGGATCAATATTGGATGTATGGCTTCTCTAGGTAGTGAAGAATTATGAATTCTTCCTCGACATCTTATGATCTTTTCTGAGTCGAAATAAAGTCCTAAAGAATTAATCATGACAGGTTTCTTTGGGGATTTATCTTGTGTTTCTAGAAATTTATATTCTGTAGAGAAAACATCTTTCTGTATTAGTTTCACCCAGTATTTAATGGGTTCAAGATATTCATAATCAGGTTTTATTCCTTTAATGAATTTAAAGACAAGAGCTGTAACTCTTAAGAGTTTACCCAAAGATGAGTATTTAGATCCATCAATGACTATTTCTGTTGTGTCTGCAGTATTTACACAACTTATTTCTGCTGTGTTCAAGCAGACTGTTTCTTCTGGCATAATGTGAACTTTTTGCTGAGGCCAGTTATTTTCATCAGAGAGCCAATTCGGTCCGTGGAGCCATAATTTATTATTCACAAATTTCTTGAGTGGGACACCACGTGACAACATGTCAGCTGGATTCTCTTGGGTAGAGACGTGGAGAAAGAGATAATCTCTCTGCATCTCTTTTATTTCTGCTACTCTGTTCTGTACATAGACCAACTTACTCTTATTATTTCTTAACCACTGGAGAACTGCTTCATTATCACTCCAGATCACGGTTTTCTCAATAGTGAGATGATCAAGTACTTTGTTGAGATAGACAGCTAATTTTGTACCTACACAGAGTGCTGTCAGTTCCAATTGTGGTACTGTTCTGACCTTCAAGGGTGCTACCCTGGCCTTTGAAGTAATTAGTGTACTTCCTTCAGCATTACTCATGTAAGCTACAGCGCCATAACCTCTGGTTGATGCATCACAGAACACATGTAATGTGTACTTGTTTCCCTCTTGACCTATTTGTCTGGGAAATTTAATTTGATGAAGTTGTTTAAACTCCCTGGATATTTCATCCCATGCTTGACTCATTTCTAGAGGCAAGTTCTCATCCCATCCAATTTTGAGTTTCCATGCATCTTGCATAAGCATTTTACCCTTTATGGTAATTGGTGAGACGAGTCCTAGAGGATCAAAACATTGTGATACCTCTGACAGTAAACTACGTTTAGTGAATGTACTGCATGATGTATTGTTTATCCTTTTGAGACTCAGAGTATCTTCCTGTGTGTTCCAATTAAGTCCCAGCATATTGTTGCAATCAGGAATTTCAGTTTCAGGGAAATCTTCTTTGATAAGTTCCCTTAATTGCTTTGAATTTGTATTCCACATCCTTAGAGGCATATTTGCTTCTTTCATCTCCTTGTTAGCTTCTCTGTATAAGGATTTCAAATCCTCCTCTTTATTCACAGTACCTTGAAGATTGTCCACATAGAAACTTTTCTTTAAGACCTCTTTGAAGGGACTTTCAGATTTCTTCAAATGTGTATTTAGAGTAGCTTCTAGTAAGAATGGAGAGGATGTTGCACCAAATAATACTGATTTGAAACGATAAGTTTTCACAGGACTTTGAGGATCATGTGGATTTCCAGGCCACAAGAATCGAGTATAATCTCTATCTATTTCTTGTAGTCTTACTCTTAAGAAAGCCTTGGAAATATCAGCCGTGTAGGCATATGGGTTTGTGCGAAATTTCATAAGCACGTCTCCAAGCTTCTCAGTTAGTGAGGGTCCGGTCATCAGACAGTCATTAAGACTTGCTACATCTTTATTTGCACGTGCGCTGCAATTATATACAACACGTAGTGGAGTGGTTTCAGAATCTTTTCTGACTCCATGGTGCGGGAGATAATGAGCGTTTGTCTTCAACTTATCTTCGACTATTTCCTCAATGAATTTATTGTCCAACTGTTCTTGTATGATATTATCATAGACAGTCAGTAGCTCTGGATTCTTCCTGAGCTCATGTATTTGTGCTTTCATCTGTCCGAAAGCCATGCGATAATTGCTAGGCAGATGTGGTGGATTTAATTTCCATGGTAACCTAACCCAATACTGTCCATCTTTATATTTGACAGTGTCCAAATATTGGTTATAAGTCTGAGACTCTTGTGGGCTTGGTTTATTTACATCAATACCTATCGCATCTAAATCCCACAACTTATCAACTGGTTCATTCATTTCTTCCAGTAATGATAATTTTTGCTGTGGTACATGATCAGCAGTTATTCTCGTAACTAGTATATTTTCCACTGAATCAATATCAGCTTCTTTCCCACTTTGAGAGGGAATGGGACCACATATCATGTGGCCTCCTGCTGTTTTCAGCAAGTGAACATCATGTTTACTTACTATATTTTGCACAAAACAGTGATAATAATCACTTCCAATGATTAAATCAATTGGACTAATTGTGTCCGTCTGTATGTCAGGACAGGCTAACTTGACCTTAGCTGCTTTCAGTGCTGCAACTGTTTCTTTTAATCCCTGGATCTGCACAGACTTAGGCAAATCATCTACTACCACAGCTTCTACTGTCTTTTTCCTGTTTCCTAGACCAACAGTGATTCGGGCTAGGTCATATGTCTGTTTACCAGAATTATGGTAAAAACCAGCTATATCTAACTGTATTTTGGCATAGGGTTGTTTATTCAGTTTCTGCAACACTGATCTTCTTATGCAGGACCTTTGTGAGCCTTGATCAAATAGTGTTAGCACATTGGTTTTGTGTAATTTATTAGATAACTCAACTCGAGCTATCGGGAGAGCAGTTGCTTTAAACTTATCTCTCACATTTAATGCTGTTGCTTGTTGACTTCCTGATTCTGTGGAAGTCTGCTGCTGTTCAGCAAAAGTATTTGGGCATAATGCTGTATGATGCATACCCTTGCATTTAAAACACTTCTTCAGTGAGCATTTTCCTCCCTTGTGTTCACCTAAACACTTGATGCATCTTTTCAGCTGATGAATACGTTGTTTACGTGCCTCCATTGATGTGTATTGACTACAATACTGTGCCCAATGTGTTCCATCACAAAGTACACATTTTGGAGTACATTTATGTATGACAGTCTGTTTACTGTCTATTGTATTCACTGCTTGATAAATGCCTATATGGGATTTCCCATTATGTGGTTTAATGGGAGTAGGTATACTCTTTTTATACTGAGTTGAAGGTTTGTTATCCACTGGATTTGTGGATTTTTCATCTTGTCTCGTTGCTTGCATGCATGAAACTATTGTTTGTAAACCATTGCTAATTTCCTCACAAGTGAAATAGCGTTTATTGAACATAATATTTAATCGTTCAATAGTTTGTGGTGACAACTTATCTTGTACAATACCACTGATAAACCAATCACATTGTCTTAGGTCATATTTAGCATCTAGAGATCTGAGACTATTGTCTAATGTAATTCTAAATGAATGTAAGTCTGAAAAAAAATGTTTGGGTGGCCTCAAGCTTGATATTAAGACTGCATGTCTAATCCTGGCCTTGTCAGCATCAAAGTAATTGTCTGCTAAGACACGTAAGGCTATTTGATAATTAATTACCTTTAACCACCGGAAATGACTTAATCAGTTCATAGGGTTCTCCCTTCACAAGACATTTAAGGTAATTGAACTTGGCAATCTCATCTATGTCAGTTCGTGAATTTACTATGGATTGAAAACCACTAATGAATTCTTCATAATTATGAACTTGGAAAATAGGTAATGTCAATGTAGGTAAGCTTGGTAATGGGACACTTGTTGTTGTTACAGGTGTAACAGGTGGTTGCCCACTAGTTACAGTAGGTCTCTGTGACAGAGTTTAACGGCAGATAGCCTGTACTCCTGTCCACCTTAATTGTTGATCACTAAAAGTATCCAAAACATTTTTAATTTCATCCTCAGATGGATCTGATTCAAGAAATTTATTTTCATAATGTGTATAGTCTGAATTAATTATTTCCATGCGTTGTGTAAATAATTCAAACTTGACCTCAAGATCATCAAAATCTATGTTTGTATCTTGAGTTAATCCTAGACAAACTGAAATTAGATTTTCTAATTGTGTAATCTTAGTCTGTAAAGACTGAAACTGAGTTTTCAAACGAGCCATTTTAATGGTATACTGAAAATTCTAGCACCACACTTAGAGTGTTTATAAAACACTGTACTGCTATAGACAGCTGAGTTTTTGTTATGCTTAAGTCAGCAATAATCGAGCCAGACACTACTGACCCACTAAGCTTAACATCAGGGTCAATGACCATGAAGGGTACACCGTACATGTGTCTGGTGTTTATGGCTTGTTTGCTGTGTCAGCCTGACCATGATGATTAATCGTAAATAACGATGTTATACACTTCATTCACTATACACTATAAATGTCACTGTATAACTGTAAATCACACGTGAATATTACTTACACATATATAAATTTCACTGTTAATATATATTTGAAAGCTTACACTTTATATATAAGTTCCTTTAATATAACAGGTAGATCTATAAGAAACGAACTTTAACACAATCTTGTCTCTTAATTTCTGTCTATAAACATTATAAACACTGTGTATATATACACTCAGACAAACAACATCACTTGGTGTTGTCTTAATCAGCGATTTCTCGAGATTGGAGCAGTTGATGGAGGGTGCAGGATACCATCACCCGTCTTCTTGTTGGGTGAGTCACCCAGCTCCCGTTTTCGTTGGGTGAACGCTGGGTGAGCGCCCGTTTTCTTTTGGCTGCCCATTCTGTGTGATTGAGTCTGGAGGGACTCATTTATACTGATTTATATTGTAAAACACTAGTTTTACAGCTTTTTTCGAAGGACCTTGGCTCATAGGTTATTTGTACACTGTAGTACAACATATTTGGACCACAGTGTGGTCTTTATCCGGTTCGAGCACGACCAAAACTCTGTTGAGAATTTTTGGCCTTACCTGCTGTGTTTATTATAACTATATATAATGCATAGTTCCTTTGTATAAAGGCAAAGGGGATAAAAGAGAGTGCAAAAATAATAGGGGGATAAGTCTGTTGAGTGTACCTGGTAAAGTGTATGGTAGAGTTATAATTGAAAGAATTAAGAGTAAGATGGAGAATAGGATAGCAGATGAACAAGGAGGCTGATGACACTGTGCTCTTGGGAGATTCTGAAGAGAAGCTGCAGAGATTGGTGGATGAATTTGGTAGGGTGTGCAAAAGAAGAAAATTAAAGGTGAATACAGGAAAGAGTAAGGTTATGAGGATAACAAAAAGATTAGGTGATGAAAGATTGAATATCAGATTGGAGGGAGAGAGTATGGAGGAGGTAAATGTATTCAGATATTTGGGAGTGGACGTGTCAGCGAATGGGTCTATGAAAGATGAGGTGAATCATAGAATTGATGAGGGAAAAAGAGTGAGTGGTGCACTTAGGAGTCTGTGGAGACAAAGAACTTTGTCCTTGGAGGCAAAGAGGGGAATGTATGAGAGTATAGTTTTACCAACGCTCTTATATGGGTGTGAAGCGTGGGTGATGAATGTTGCAGCGAGGAGAAGGCTGGAGGCAGTGGAGATGTCATGTCTGAGGGCAATGTGTGGTGTGAATATAATGCAGAGAATTCGTAGTCTGGAAGTTAGGAGGAGGTGCGGGATTACCAAAACTGTTGTCCAGAGGGCTGAGGAAGGGTTGTTGAGGTGGTTCGGACATGTAGAGAGAATGGAGCGAAACAGAATGACTTCAAGAGTGTATCAGTCTGTAGTGGAAGGAAGGCGGGGTAGGGGTCGGCCTAGGAAGGGTTGGAGGGAAGGGGTAAAGGAGGTTTTGTGTGCGAGGGGCTTGGACTTCCAGCAGGCATGCGTGAGCGTGTTTGATAGGAGTGAATGGAGACAAATGGTTTTTAATACTTGACGTGCTGTTGGAGTGTGAGCAAAGTAACATTTATGAAGGGATTCAGGGAAACCGGCAGGCCGGACTTGAGTCCTGGAGATGGGAAGTACAGTGCCTGCACTCTGAAGGAGGGGTGTTAATGTTGCAGTTTAAAAACTGTAGTGTAAAGCACCCTTCTGGCAAGACAGTGATGGAGTGAATGATGGTGAAAGTTTTTCTTTTTCGGGCCACCCTGCCTTGGTGGGAATCGGCCAGTGTGATAATAATAATAATAATAATGAACACTTAGCTGATAAATGACAGCAAATCGTCTACACAGCCGCCCCTGCAGACGAGGTCTAGAAGCTGTCGAAACCATCACAACAGTGGGCTGTCAAGAGATACAATTTGTAAGTATAAATTACCCCTAGGGGGTGTTATGTCAGCATATTTCATTCGATGATGGCTGACGAAATACCTACTTGTTTGGACTCAAAAGTCCACACCTTACTGCCGATTATAAGTTGATTACAAACTCCTTGTGACTCAAGAATTGCGCAATCCCCCGATCTACAAGAAATTCGTAACATACCTTGCTCTTTGTAACATGAGCTATGGTGTTCTCAACACCTTCGACAGGTATCGGTGACTTGATAGAAGCTGAAGTGTCCTTGGATGTCCACGTCTTCCATTGTCTAGGAAACGCACACTGGTACACTATGTTCCACAAGATTTGTCTTTATTGTTCACAATGTATCACAAGAGAAGCTGATCACACTTCTCCTATGTTTATCGTGTTTTGTGAGACACTTTGTCCACACTAACGCACAGATCAGTGTTCTTTGTTGGTTATCCTGGCGTCAGTGTCACTCGTAGTAGAGTCAAAGATAGTCTGGCCAGACGCCACAGCGCTCCATGCCGTCTCTGCCTAGCACAAAAAAAAAAACGCTGACCTAGTACCTTGCATCCCTGTCACCTGCTCGATGAAGCAAAGCAAAATGTTTGTTTCTTGCTGTCTTAATCATAGACAACAATGTACACTATCTTTACTATGGTAATAAAGTGGGAGCAGGATTTTCCTTAATTGTCCTGCTAAGTAAGAGATGTACTGTCTCTTATAAAAATACACGTTGCAACACCGCTGCAAGGAGCACAGGTCATTTGACTATGTGGCATAGCATCTGTGATCAATTACTCACTCTAGCAGTAAACAAGACGCTCGCCCCTTCTGAGTGGCCCCTCAGGGCTGAAAGGGCTGAAGGGGGCTGAAGGGGGCTGATACCCCCCTCCTGGAGAAAATTTCTCCACATATATATATAAATATATATATATATATATATATATATATATATATATATATATATATATATATATATATATATATATATATATATATATATATATATATATATTTACACATTATACCCGGGCATATTCCTAAACCAAATAGTATTATAGACTAGTGGAATCTTTAATTTAGCTAATATTAAAGAAACCCAGAGTATAATATTAAGTGGACAATACAATTAAATAAATCTCATTATGACCTTGGTCATAACACATACTCTCTCAGAGCACTCTCACACCAATACAATACTCTCCCAGAGCACTCCCACACTTGTCCCTTATTCTCCCAGAGCACTCCAGAAACCATCCCATACTCTCCCAGATCACTCCCACACCCATCCCCTACTATCCTAGAGCATTCACACATTTACCCGAAACACTCTCAGAGAGCTCCCATACGAATCGCATACACAGAGCGCTCCTACATCCATCCCATACTGTCGGACAGCACTCCGACACCTATCCTATACTGTCCCAGAGCACTCCCATACCTATCCCATACTGTCCCAGAGCACTCCCACACCTATCCCATACTGTCCCAGAGCACTCACACACACATCCAATACTCCCCCAGAGCAGTCCCACATCCATCCCATGCTCTCCGAGAGCATTCCCACACCCATCTTGCACTCTCCCAGAGCACTCCCACACAAATCACACACTTTCCCAAAGCACTCAGACACCCATCACATACTGCCCGAGGGCACTCCCACACCTATCCCATACTGTCCCAGGACACTCCCACACCTATCCCATGCTGTCTCAGAGCACTCCCACACCCATCCCATATTATCACCGAGGACTAGCACATCCATCCAATAATGTCCCAGAGCACTCCCACACACATCCCATACTGTCCCAGAGCACTCACACACTCATTCAATACTGTCCCAGAGCACTCTCACACGTATCCCATACTGTTCCAGAGCAGTCCCACTCCTACTCATAATGTCGTAGAGCAATCCCAATCCCATCCCATTCTCTCCCAGAGCATTCCCACTCCCATCCCATACGGTCCCAGAGCACTCCCACACCCATCACATACTGCCTCAGGGAACTCCCACAGTAATCCCAAACTGTCCCAGAGCACTCCCACACCAATCCCATACTGTCCCAGAGCACTCAGACACCCATCAAATACTGTCTCAGAGCACTCTCACGCCCATACCATACTCTGCCACAGCACTCCGACACCCATCCCATACTCTCCCAGAGCACTACCACACCCATGCCATACTCTGCCAGAGCACTCCCACACTCATCGCATACTCTCCCAGAGCACTACCACACCCATGCCATACTCTGCCAGAGCACTCCCACATCCATCAATACTCTCCCAGAGCCCTCTCACACCCATTCTGTACACTGCTAGAACACTCCCACACCCATCAAATACTGTTTCAGAGCGCTTCCACACCCATACCATACTCAGTCAGAGCTCTTCCACACCCTTCCCATACTCTCCCAGAGCATTCCCACACCCATCCAATACTCTCCCAGAGCGCTCCCACACACATCGAATACTCTCCCAAAGCAATCCCATACTATTCCGTACTCTCTCTGAGCACTCACACACCCTTTCCAAACTCTCCCAGAGCACTCTAACACCCATACCATACTCTACCAGAGCACTCTCACACTTATCCCTCATCCTCTGAGAGCACTCCAACAAATATCCCATTCTCTCACAGACCACTCCCACAGCCATCCCTTACTCTCCCTAACCATTCTCACACCCACTCGAAACACACTCAGAGCTCTCCCATAACAATCCCATACACAGAGCACTCTCACACCCATCCCATACTCTCCTCTAGCACTAACTCACCCATCCCATACTCTTTCAGAGCACACCCACACCCATCCCATACTCTCCAAGAGCATTGTCACACCAATCTTGTACTCTACCAGAGCACTCCCATATCCATCTCACACTCTCCCAGAGCACTCCCACACCCATCTCATATTCCCCCAGAGTACTCCCACACCCAAACCACACTCTCGCAGAACACTCCAGGACCCATCCAATACTTTCCCAGAGCCTTCCACATGCATCCCATAGTCTCCCAGAGCACTTCCTCACCCATCCCATTCTTTCCAACAGCAATCCAACACAAATCCCATACTCTCCCAGAGCACTTCTACATCCATACCATACTCTCAAAGAGCACTCCCACACTTATCCCCTATTCTCCCAGAGCACTCCCACACCCTTCCCATACTCTCCCAGAGAACTCCCACACATCCCATAGTCTCCAAGAGCAGTCCCACACCCATCCCGTACTCTTCCAGAGGACTCCCACACAAATGCCATACTCTCTCCGAGCACTCCCACACCCATACCATACTCTCCCAGAGCAATCCCACACATATCTCATACTCTTCAAAAGCACTCGCACACCCATCCAACACTCTTCCAGAGCACTCCCACACCCATCCCATACTCTCCCAAAACACTCACATACACACCCCATACTCTTCCAGAGCACTCCCACACCTCTTCCATACTCTCCCAGAGCACTCCTGCACCCATCCCATACGGTCCCAGAGCACTCCCACACCCATCATATACTGCCCGAGGGCACTCCAACACAAATCCCATACTGTCCCAGTTCACTCCCACACACAATTCATGCTGTCGCAGAGCACACCCACTCCCATCCATGCTGTGCCATATCACTCAAACTCCCATCACATACCGTCCGAGAGCACTCCCAAAATCATCACATGCTGCCCAAGGGCACCCCCACACCCATCCCATACTGCCCCAGACCACTCCAACACCCATCCCAAACTGTCCCAGAGAATTCACATGCCTATCGCAAACTGCCCTAGAGCACTCACACACCCATCACATACTGCCCGAGGGCACTCCCTCACCTATCCCATACTGTCCCAGGACACTCCCACACCTATCCCATGCTGTCTCAGAGCACTCCCACACCCATCCCATATTATCCCCGAGCACTAGCACATCCATCCAATACTGTCCCAGAGCACTCCCACACATATCCCATACTGTCCCAGAGCACTCACGCACTCATCCAATACTGTCCCAGAGCACTCTCACACGTATCCCATACTGTTCCAGAGCATTCCCACACCTACTCATGATGTCGCAGAGCAATCCCAATCCCATCCCATTCTGTCCCAGAGCATTCCCACTCCTATCCCATACGGTCCCAGAGCACTCCCACACCCATCACATACTGCCTCAGGGAACTCCCACAGTAATCCCAAACTGTCTCAGAGCACTCTCACGCCCATACCATACTCTGCCACAGCACTCCGACACCCATCCCATACTCTCCCAGAGCACTACCACACCCATGCCATACTCTGCCAGAGCACTCCCACATCCATCAATACTCTCCCAGAGCCCTCCCACACCCATTCCGTACACTGCTAGAGCACTCCCACACCCATCAAATACTGTTTCAGAGCGCTTCCACACCCATACCATACTCAGTCAGAGCACTTCCACACCCTTTCCATGCTCTCCCAGAGCATTCCCACACCCATCCAATACTCTCCCAGAGCACTCCCACACCCATCCAATACTCTCTCAGAGCGCTCCCACACACATCAAATACTCTCCCAAAGGAATCCCATACTATTCCGTACTCTCTCTGAGCACTCACACACCCTTTCCAAACTCTCCCAGAGCACTCCAACACCCATCCCAGACTGTCCCAGAGAATTCACACGCCTATCGCAAACTGCCCCAGAGCACTCACACACCCTTCCCATACTGTCCCAGGGCACTACCACACCCATCCCAAACTGTCCTAGAGCATTCACACACCAATCCCAAACAGTGTCAGAGCACTCACACACCAATCCAATACTGTCCCAGAGCACTCCCACACCCATCCCATACTGTCCAAGAACACTACCACACCCATCTCAAACTCTCCCAGAGAACTCACACAACCATCCCATACTGTCCCAGAGCACTATAACAAACATCCCAAACTGTCTCAGAGCACTTCAGAACCCATTCCATACTGTCACAGATAACTCCCACACCAATCGAAGCCTGCTGCTGTTCAGTGCAGTATAGCCTGGTGTTCCCCACAGCACCTTGGTCGCAACTCTTTCAGTCGCTGGTGCCTGCTGCTGTTCAGTGTAGTGTAGCCTGGTGTTCCCCACAGCACCTTGGTCACAACTCTTTCAGTCGCTGGTGCCTGCTGCTGTTCAGTGCAGTGTAGCCTGGTGTTCCCCACAGTACCTTGGTCACAACTTTTTCAGTCGCTGGTGCCTGCTGCTGTTCAGGGCAGTGTAGCCTGGTGTTCCCCATAGCACTTTGGTCACAACTCTTTCAGTCGCAGGTGCCTACTGTTCTTCAGTGCAGTGTAGCCTGGTGTTCTCCACAGCACCTTGGTCACAACTCTTTCAGTCGCTGGTGCCTTCTATCCCCCCTCCCCCTTCTTCCCCCTCCCCGAAAGTGATAGTTTGCTTGCCGGCTACTTGTTAAGGTAGGGTCAGTCTAGCTCCCGCTATCCCTTCCCCTCCTTCTCCCCCCCCCCCTAAAGGTGACGTGTTGGGCTCCGGACCAAACAGTAATCACTAGACTCACGGCTCCCAGCACTACTCTTGGATGACAGAGAGGGTCACCTGCCAATCAACGAGAAGAACTGATGGAGATGGACTAACGTCCTGAGACTTCCCCTTTTTGGATTTAATTACTTGTGCACCTGTATGAAACTGCAGGACGTAACCCCTCATCATTGCAGCGGTAAAGAACCTGCTTTCCTGTCATTGGGAGAGAATACTCCCGGCTATACTGTGAAGAACTAGCCAGTGGGTCGTAACCAACACCTGCGGCCCCCCCCCCATCATCAGCAACGGCTACGATTTCAACAACAGTGTCACCAACACCAGACACCCCTATATATATATTAGCGTTGAATTCAGTTATCATTTATATTTTTCATTTTTCATTTTTTTTAATGTAGGATTAATATTTCATATTTAAGTGTTTTATATTTTAAATTTCTATATAATAAAGTGTTTATGTTTGTCTGTTATTATTTCTTTTTCTATTCATTAATTTTCCTGAGGAGTAGCCAACCTTAGTAATACTTACTGAAGTTGTTACAGGGCTGAGTAAGCCTTCACACGTGGGTTATACCAACATTTGTCATCCTCAGCTTCATGTGGGGATGCATCCTCGGCGTCAATTCCACTATTGTCGCCATCACACTTTACAGAACAATCAACCAGGTTCTGTTCAGAGGGACTCACCAGTTTACCAGTCTGGCGGAAATATGGACTCCTGCTCAGGGACTAACTTGTGATATTGAAACTAGTGTGTCAGGAGAGTATGCAGACTCCTGCTCAGGGACTAGCTTGCATGACAGAGGTTAGTATGTCAGAAGTGTAGGTGGTCTCCTGCTCAGGGACTAACTTGCTTGACAGAGGTTAGTATGTCAGAAGTGTAAGTGGTCTCCTGCTCAGGGACTAACTTATTCAACAGAGGCTAGTATATCAGAAGTGTATGCCGACTTTTGCTCAGGGACTAGCTTATTAAACAGAGGTTAGTATGTCAGAAGTGCATATCAACTCTTCTATGCCTCCTCTCAGCTGAGCCACAACACAAGTTGCTGAAGCAACGCCTCAGTAACAGACAGGACAACAACCGTTGGCTCATACATGGGGAAAGCAATACGAGAAATCACATGTCCCTTGCCGTGAGTGCCTTCGATAAGTCAGACTCAGACAGTGACTTTCTCGTCGTAAATATCCTGCCAAAAGCACTGTTTATGTCTCAAGTGACAGTAATTTGACCATTTCCTTTCTATTCCCTTTGACAAATTCCTCTGAAGAATTTTATGTTGTTACCCGTGACTGAGGGTGTTGGCAGTGACTAACATCTCACACGTGAGTGTAGAGTCACCCGTGACTGTAGCGTCACCCGTGACTGATGTCCAAGAATAGCCCTTATAATTTCTTCCTCATCTCCTCTCAACACTCGTTACCGAGGGCCAAAGGTGATAACAATATATCACTATACTTTTTCCATAAGTGGTCAGTGGTCAGTCGTCACTTGAGGTCACAGACCCTGAGCTGCTTTGGGGATTAGCGTGGATGGTTACAAAGCATGGCTTGCTTCTGCAGTGTCTTAAAAATTGAGGTTGGAGAGTTGAAGGAGGAGGTCTTGCTTCTCCAGGAGGAGATTAGGAGGCTGAAGGTCCACCTCAATGGGTCTGGGAGAGAGTGTGAGGTGGCTGGAGTTGTGGGGAATGAGGCTTCTAGCAGTGAGGTGCAGTCTATCTCTCGCTGTGAGGAGGCTGTAGTTGGGGAGGTAGCAACGGCTACCAGCAGTGAGGTGCAGCCCAGCACCTGCTACAAGTGGCGAGTGGTTCACAGTAATGGGAGGCGCATCAGAGTAAGGAAAGTTAAAAGTAAAGATCTGAATGAAGGAAATAGCTTCTCTGTTCTTCAGGATGAATGTACTTCAGTGGCCAGTGAAGGTAAGGGTACTACTGCCCCTGCTAATGGAGGTAAGCACATTCTTGTGGTTGGTGACTCTCAGGTAAGATATATTGACCGTGCTTTTTGTAATAGGAATAAGAAGATGAGAGATAGAGTGTGCTTCCCTGGAGCTGGTGTTGGGGACATAGTCAACAGGCTGGATAATATCACGTCAGGTAATGGGAACAAGCCCATTATCTGTCTCAGTGCTGGTGGAAATGATATTGGGAAGGGTAGGAGAGAAGAGCTGCTAGATAAGTACAGGTCAGCTATAGATTTCATTAAGTCTAAGGGAGGGATCCCAATCATATGTAGCATCTTGCCTAGAAGGGGAGTAGGAAATGAATGGTTGTCTAGGGCAATTGGTGTAAATTGCTGGCTAGACAGATACTGCAAGGAACTTGCAATCCCATTCATTGACAACTGGAACAACTTTTATGGCAAACATGATATGTATGCAAGGGATGGGGTACATCTCTCTGGGGCAGGGGCAGTAGCACTTGCAGACTCAATTGAGAAGGCCATTGGTGAAATGCCTATGATTTTAAACTGATGAAAGATAGAGGTATGGGTGTTTGTGGGAAACAAGCAGATTGCAACACTAGGGTTGGAAACAGTAAATGTATAAAAGGCATTCAGCATAAAGTTATAAATAAAGACAATAGATCAGGTCAGCAAACAAAGGGGGACAGCAGAGGGCAGCAAGGGACTAGCTCCCTTAAGGTTTACTATACTAATAGCAGGAGTGTAAGAAATAAGATAGATGAGCGAAGATTAATTGCAAGTGCAGGAAACATAGATATTATTGCTATAACAGAGACCTGGCTCAATCTGAAAGATAGAGAGATGCCCTCTGAATGTCACATACAAGGCTATAAATTATTCCACACTGACAGGGTCAACAGGAATGGTGGTGGAGTAGCGATGTATGTCAGAGACAATTTAAATTGTTGTGTTAGACAAGATATTAAATTAGAAGCATCAGCCACTGAATCTGTTTGGTTACAGCTTCTCGAGGGCCGAGAAAAACTAATTTTGGGTGTGATTTACAGGGCCCCAAATCTTGATAGGGAATGCAGTAAACTTCTATGGGACGAAATTCGTAAGGCATCTACATACGAAAATGTTGTGCTAATGGGAGATTTCAACTATAGACAGATTGACTGGAGCAATTTGACAGGAAATTTAGAGTCAGGTGACTTTCTTGATACGATCCAGGATTGTTTTTTAAAACAGTTTGTGACAGAGCCAACTAGAGGAAATAACCTCCTTGACTTGGTTCTTGCCAGTAGGGAAACACTAATAAATAATCTTGAGGTTAATGATGAGCTTGGGGAAAGTGATCACAAATCACTCAGTTTTAATATATCATGGAATTCCCCTAATAATGGCAATCAAGTCTCCGTCCCTGACTTTCGCTTGGCTGATTTCATAGGACTGAAAAATTACTTAGGTGGGCTGAACTGGAATGACCTGACTAAGGGTCAGGTAGGTGGTGATGGTTGCCGATATGATGCTTTCCAGGGCATAGTTCTAGCTGCTCAGTCAAATTATGTTCCAAATAGGGAAATCAGATCAAATAAAAATGATCCTAAATGGATGAACAATAGATTAAAATATCTGATTGGTCAAAAGAGAGGCATATATAGGCAAATCAAAAGAGGAGAGGGGCAATTAAGAAATCGATATATTCAGTTAAAGAGAGAAATAAAAAGGGGAATTAGAAAAGCAAAAAGAGATTATGAGGTTAAAGTTGCAAGTGAATCGAAGACTAACCCAAAAGGATTCTTTCAGGTATACAGAAGTAAGATCAGGGACAAGATAGGCCCACTCAAAAGTTCCTCGGGTCAGCTCACTGACAGTGATAAGGAAATGTGTAGAATTTTTAACACATACTTCCTCTCAGTTTTTACACAGGAGGATACCAGCGATATTCCAGTAATGATAAATTATGTAGAACAGGACGAGAATAAACTGTGCACGATTAGGGTCACGAGTGACATGGTCCTTAGGCAAACAGATAAATTAAAACCTAACAAATCCCCAGGCCCTGATGAACTGTATGCAAGGGTTCTAAAGGAATGTAAAGAGGAGCTTAGCACACCTTTGGCTAATCTTTTCAACATATCACTACAAACGGGCATGGTGCCAGATAAGTGGAAAATGGCAAATGTGATACCTATTTTCAAAACAGGTGACAGGTCCTTAGCTTCGAACTATAGACCAATAAGCCTAACCTCCATAGTGGGAAAATTTATGGAATCAATAATTGCCGAGGCAGTTCGTAGCCACCTTGAAAAGCATAAATTAATCAACGAATCTCAGCATGGTTTTACAAAGGGGCGTTCTGCCTTACGAATTTATTAACTTTTTTCACTAAGGTATTTGAGGAGGTAGATCATGGTAATGAATATGATATTGTGTATATGGACTTCAGTAAGGCTTTTGACAGGGTCCCACATCAGAGACTGTTACGGTTCAAATCTTAATCTCTAGCCAGGTTAGTGCACTCCGTAACAACACACTTCATAGAATGAAAGGATATGGTTCCAAACTTAGAAATGTAAGGCAAAAATAATAGTTACTCAGTCTTTTCAAGTTTCTTTTTATTTAAAAGCTTAAATACTTTAGATATTCATAAATATCTATTAAATATCAATGTCAGAAACTTTCCTTCACACAAGAAAACTCTTAAATAGAATGTACATGTCAATATGGTCACTACTCTTGATAATGATCAGAGGAATATTACCGCTTCCTCAATAGTAACATTACTTGTGTGCAAGTACATATATTGAGAATTAACACTTTCACTGAGTAACTCCCTGGCATAAGGAATATATCACAAAGTTCTAAGCTTGACACTGGTCGTCACATCGTAACCTGAAGATAACAGTATATGATTGTCAGAAGACTTCACAATAAACCACAAGCTGGATCAGGAGTTTCTATAACCCAATTCTCTATCCAAGTGAGAATAAGGCGGAGTACTAGGAGGGTAGCTCAGTCAATGCACACTGAGTCAGCAGAGAGAGTGAACTGCCATATACAGTAAATTCCTTCATGACATCAACTCGTCAAAAGGGGGAGAGGGTAGAGCGGTGCAAAGTACCCACCAATGGAGATACCTTGTTATAAACCTTAGCCAGGTGTACCTACCTAACACATTACTCAAGATATATATATATACATCATACCCGGGTATATTCCTAAATCAGATAATATTATAAACTAGTGGAATCTTTAATTTAGCTAATATTAAAGAAACCCAGAGTATAATATTAAGTGGATAATACATAAAAATTAATCACATTATGACCTTGGTCATAACACACCCCCTCCTTTCGGGGACTAAACTTCGCCGTAAAAGAGGACTTCAAAAACAGAATATAAGCCAGAATACAAGTCATTCCTCTGACAAAGACCCTGATGACAAATGTTGCTTCTCCAACAAGAAAATTAAAAGTCTGGTGTCGCCAAACCACGTATGTGTAGACACCACGTAACCAGAGCTTCTGATAAAGGTGTTTCTCATAAAGAGGCCTTAAGTGACCATTGGTAGCAGGAGAAGTCAGGGTAAGACAACAGGAGACTGCCACCACAGAAATAAGTTCTGGATACCATATGGTGGCTTACGTGACAGGTCTCCTCAGTGGTTACAAGAATCAGATGACTGTAAGTAAACAAATAGCATTAAGAAAATGCATTAAACAAATACATACCTATAAAAATGCACTACAAATCCTCTTTTATAAATTCAAATTTAATTACATGTCTTAAGGACGGGACAGAGTGTCATCAATAACATTATCAGCTCCTCTAATATGGTTAATACTTATAGAAGAAGGTTGTATCCTAAGGGACCATCTTTGTATTCTTGCATTCTTAGCCTTCATGGTGTTTAAAAAGGTTAAGGGATTATGATCTGTTTTTACTCTAATTTTATGAGGGGTAGTCCCGAGATAGACCTCAAAGTGTTCCAAGGCTAAGACCAATGCTAGTGCCTCCTTTTCAACGGTTGCATAACTTAATTGATGGGGTTTCAATTTTGCAGAAAAATAACAGACTGGGTGTAAAAGATCAGAAGAGGAGGAAGGTTGTAGAAGGACAGCACCGACTGCATACTCGCTGGCATCCACTTGTAAAGTAAAGGGAGCGTCAAACACCAGACTCTGTAGAACTGGAGAGGAACCAAGTAGACGCTTTAGACGAGTAAAGGCTAACTCACTTGTAGTCGTCCATTTAAAAGGAACTTTAGAACTTGTAAGTTCAAACAGTGGTGCTGCCACTTGCGAAAAATTAGGGCAAAACCGGCGGTAGTAACCGGCCATCCCTAGAAACCTCTGTACACCTTTCTTGTCCTGTGGAGCAGGAAAATTCACAATAGCATGAATCTTTGCATTAACGGGGGCAACCGTGCCTTGCCCTATATTAAATCCCAGATATTTTATCCGGGCCTGACCAAACTCATACTTGGCAAGGTTGACGGTAAAATGGTGGTCATCTAGCCTTTTCAAGAGTGCTTCCAGCCGAATTAGGTGTTGAGGCCAGTCATCGCTGAATACTACTAGATCATCTAGGTAGGCTTCCGTTCCTTCCAAGTCGTACGTTAGCCGATTCATAAGCCTCTGGAAGGTCGAGGCAGCGTTGCAGAGCCCGAAGGGCATCACCCTGTAGTTGAACAGGCCTCCAGGCAAGGTGAAAGAAGAAATCTCCTGCGCTCGAGGCGATAAAGGCACTTGATAATAACCACGCAGGAGGTCCAAACGACTGACATACTTAGCACTGGCAACGCTGTCTATTAGGTCGTCAACCCTGGGAAGGGGGAATCCGTCAGGCACTATTAGGGAATTTACTTTCCGATAGTCGGTACACATTCTAAATGAACCGTCCGACTTAGGTACAAGGACACACGGTGAAGCCCAAGGGCTTTTGCTATGTTCAATCAAACCATGATCGAACAAGAAACTTATTTCCTCCCGCAACGCTTTATTCTTTACTGGGCTGACTCTATATGGAGCTTGTTTAATCGGAGCAGCTCCTCGCACGTCAACATCGTGGATCCCCATGGTGCACTGTCTGGGGACATCTCCAAAGAGACTTCCATAAGTGGAAATCAAGTCTCGGATTTCACTTGATCTTTCCTTTTCTAAGTTACCGAGATACTCATCTAAGGTTTCCATTATTTCCGAGTTCTTCAGTCTTATCTCTACTCCACGTGAACAATCTTCTTCACTCGAGTCACCTTCCGGTGACCTCACCGCAGCCACAGGAACAAGTCCCTCGTAGTATTTCTTTAGCTGATTTATATGGTAAGTTCGGGTCTACTTTCTTCTTCCTGGTGTTCTCACCACGTAATTTACCTTACTCAGCTTCTTAATCACCTCCATTGGACCTTCATACTTGGGTTGCAAGGTATGGCCTGGCACCGGCTTTAAAGCTAACACTTTGTCTCCCACATTTAACGAACGCTCAACAGCAATCTTGTCATAATGTTGTTTCATACGGTTTTGAGCTTGTCGGAGGTTGTCAGCGGCCAATTGCCGAGTAAAAACCAAGTGTTTTTGCATTGCCGAGGGGGATAAACATAAAGAAGGCTCCATTTTCCCAGACCATACGTCCTTTAACATTACTAACGGTCCTCGGACCGCATGACCATAAATGAGTTCAAAAGGACTAAATCCTAAACTCTCCTGTTCGCTCTCTCTTAAGGCAAGGAGGAGGAAAGGAATACCTTCATCCCAGTCCGTTGAGAACTGCTCACAGTATGCCCTCATCATGATCTTCAGGGTTTGGTGAAACCTCTCTATGACACCCTGGGTTTGGGGTCTATATGCTGTTGAAACAATGGGTTTAACTCCAACCCTGGACATAGCTTCACGGAAAATTTTTGATGTGAAATTCGTCCCTCTGTCAGATTGAATCTCCTTAGGGAATCCGAACTGTGCGAAGAATCTAAATAGGCCTCTCACAATAGCCTTGGCACTAACCTTGCGAAGGGGCACAGCCTCTGGATACCGAGTAGTCGAATCCATTATAGTAAGAAGATATTGATTGCCAAGCCTAGTTTTTGGGAGAGGTCCCACACAGTCTATTACGAGCCGAGAGAAGGGTTCGCCTTCTACGGCAATAGGTAAGAGGGGCGCAGGAGGAGGTTTATGCGCAGGCTTTCCAATGAGCTGACAAATAGCACAGTTTCTCAAGTACTCAGTCACGGTATCCTTCATCTTGGGCCAGAAGAAATATCGGGCTAATTTTCCTAAAGTCTTTCTTATTCCCAAGTGTCCGCCCATGGGGCTAGAATGTGCCACTTCCAATGCTAACTCCCAAAACTGGACAGGTAAAACCAAAAGCTGTTTTGGCTTGAGGCATGAATTAGCTGAAGTCGACGGAAATTTCTTCATCAGGATACCGTCAGAGTAATAAAAACATTCTTCCTTACCCTCAGCTTCCATCTCAGTAAGCGCTTGATCCCTTGCCTGTTTCAACGATGGGTCTTCAAGCTGTTCTTTTACTAAATTTTCACGATTAAAATCGCTACTCCGTAATGGGGCAAAATCTACCACTTGGGATTTTGGAGGCTGATTTTCGACTTCTTGTTGATCACTGGCACTGAACAGAGCATCCAAACCCCAATCTGAGGGTTCATCAGGAGTAGGCAGTGGTTCTAAATTCTTAGCCATAGCCCTGGTTATGGCTGTAAGAGGGAATAGACGAGGACCTTCCTTACACCCTTCAATGGCATAATTCTCTCCAGAGAACTTCTCTATAACATAAGGTTCTTGGCAAATTCCTCCTCTTCCTAAATCATTACCCACCAATAGATCTACGCTCTTAATGGGAAAATCAGTTTCAGAAAGGCCCACAACAGCTTCACCTTGATATGAATCTACGTTCACATATACCTTATGAAGAGGTACTCTTGTGACAGTGCCACCGTAACCTTCTAGCAAAACATCCAGGTTAATATAAGTGTCATCATTTAGAGGAAGTACTCCTTTTCTCAGTAAGGTCAGGTAGCTTCCCGTATCCCGATAGGATACTATGTCCACCATTTGATCCTCTGTAACACCAGCCTTACCCTTAAAGAAGTAAGGCATCATGGCTTCCGAAACTTTGTCTGCGAACAACTCAGAGGGAATTAGGCACTTCGATTTTGAGGAAGACGTCATCTGTACAGGTAATGTTTCAGAACCTGACCGCCTACGGTCTCGATTTAATTGGAAACATGAGCGCCTCCAATGGCCTGGTTTCTGACAATAAGAGCAAGTTGGGCCTCTTCTTGATGCATTTCCCTCGTAAGATGGTTTTCCTTTACCATTACTGTGGACGACACTCGAGTAGGCTTTTGCTGAATGAGGAGGAGAGGTCTGCTGATCCATTTTCCTAGGAGAGAAAGACTGACTCTTAGGAGAACATAACCTGGCTTTCTCTCTAGACCCTTTTTCCTTGGTCAATTGAGAGGTTATCTCAAAGTGATCAGCTAGAGAAGCAGAGGCCAACACATCTGCAGTCTGGTGTTCGATAACAAAGGAGCGTACATCGCCCGTCAGAGAGTTCTGAAATTCTTCTTGCAAGATCAACTGCATCAGACGCTCCATAGTATCACCGCCGATGACCTCAACCATCGCTCTAGAGCCACCTTCTTTTGCCGGGCAAATTCTACCCAGGTTTGGCCGGGCAGTCTTCGTAGAGAGCGGGAGGTGCGCTGATAACTTACAGGAAGTAAGTCATACTCCTTTAAAATGATCTTCTTAACTGCCTGGTAATCTGCATATTTATCATATGGGAGAGCTGCAGTACATGATTGAGCCTTACCCTTAAGAGTGGTGTGAAGTAAGGTAGCCCAATGTTCACGAGGCCATCTCATCCCTCGTGCCTGATTCTCAAATGTGTCAAAGTAAGTGTCCAAGTCTGTTTCACAAAATCTGGGCACTAATGAGGCAGCCCTGTGCAGGTCAAAGGTCAAGGTTTGAGTAGCAGGTGACTTACTCTTTTCTTCTTTTTGCCTCTCGAATCTGATGTTTTCCCTCTCGAACTCTTCTTTATACAGCAGGCGCTGGGATTCCAGTTGCTCTGTTTGCAACTTTATAAGATGTTCCAGACGTTGAAAGTGTTCGAGTGTGAGAGGAGTCAAAGGTACTGGAGGAGTGGGAGGAGAGAGTCCCTCTAGGCGAAGCTTGGGACGAGCTCCACCTCCGGTCGCCCCCACATGACCAGGGCTAGCTAATGGGCTCTCATTACACGAATCAGGCGGTACGTTGTCCCGAGACATAGCCTCTGCTCCCAAAGTGAGGCCTTCAAATGAAGCCACCAAATGAGCTACTCCAAGGAACAAAGATTCCTCCGAGGGTGTTTTGTCATGCGAGTCCAACCTCGGGACAGTGTCAGAGGGCTGAGAAAACAGTATGTTCTGTATTATAGAACAGACAGTACTCGCTATATAACGATTGTTATATGAAACTCCTAAATATCTAGCAACTTGCCAGCATTGTTGTAGTGGTAAAGTCTTCAGCGTATCTGGAGTCAGGTCCTTCACCAACTGTGATATGTCACGATCCATGGTCAAGAAGTTCAAAGATCCCGGACAGGCCCCCACTTGTTACGGTTAAAATCTTAATCTCTAGCCAGGTTAGTGCACTCCGTAACAACACACTTCATAGAATGAAAGGATATGGTTCCAAACTTAGAAATGTAAGGCACAAATAATAGTTACTCAGTCTTTTCAAGTTTCTTTTTATTTAAAAGCTTAAATACTTTAGATATTCATAAATATCTATTAAATATCAATGTCAGAAACTTTCCTTCACACAAGAAAACTCTTAAATAGAATGTACATGTCAATATGGTCACTACTCTTGATAATGATCAGAGGAATATTACCGCTTCCTCAATAGTAACATTACTTGCGTGCAAGTACATATATTGAGAATTAACACTTTCACTGAGTAACTCCCTGGCATAAGGAATATATCACAAAGTTCTAAGCTTGACACTGGTCGTCACATCGTAACCTGAAGATAACAGTATATGATTGTCAGAAGACTTCACAATAAACCAAAAGCTGGATCAGGAGTTTCTATAACCCAATTCTCTATCCAAGTGAGAATAAGGCGGAGTACTAGGAGGGTAGCTCAGTCAATGCACACTGAGTCAGCAGAGAGAGTGAACTGCCATATACAGTAAATTCCTTCATGACATCAACTCGTCAAAAGGGGGAGAGGGTAGAGCGGTGCAAAGTACCCACCAATGGAGATACCTTGTTATAAACCTTAGCCAGGTGTACCTACCTAACACATTACTCAAGATATATATATATACATCATACCCGGGTATATTCCTAAATCAGATAATATTATAAACTAGTGGAATCTTTAATTTAGCTAATATTAAAGAAACCCAGAGTATAATATTAAGTGGATAATACATATAAATTAATCACATTATGACCTTGGTCATAACAGAGACTATTGAGGAAAATTAAAGCACATGGAATAGGAGAAATTTTTTCCTGGATAGAGGCATGGTTGACAAATAGGCAGCAGAGAGTTTGCATAAATGGGGAGAAATCAGAGTGGGGAAGCGTCACGAGCGGTGTTCCACAGGGGTCAGTGTTGGGCCCCCTGCTGTTCACAATCTACATAAACGACATAGATGAGGGCATAAAGAGCGACATCGGCAAGTTTGCCGATGACACCAAAATAGGCCGTCGAATTCATTCTGACGAGGACATTCGAGCACTCCAGGAAGATTTGAATAGACTGATGCAGTGGTCGGAGAAGTGGCAGATGCAGTTTAATATAGACAAATGCAAAGTTCTAAATGTTGGACAGGACAATAACCATGCCCATATAAACTAAATAACGTAGATCTTAATATTACGGATTGCGAAAAAGATTTAGGAGTTCTGGTTAGCAGTAATCTGAAACCAAGACAACAGTGCATAAGTGTTCGCAATAAAGCTAATATAATCCTTGGCTTCATATCAAGAAGCATAAATAATAGGAGTCCTCAGGTTGTTCTTCAACTCTATACATCCTTGGTTAGGCCTCATTTAGATTATGCTGCACAGTTTTGGTCACCGTATTACAGGATGGA
Source organism: Cherax quadricarinatus (assembly GCF_038502225.1). Classification (NCBI taxonomy): domain Eukaryota; kingdom Metazoa; phylum Arthropoda; class Malacostraca; order Decapoda; family Parastacidae; genus Cherax; species Cherax quadricarinatus. The sequence continues at coordinate 13,214,321 of NC_091382.1, forward strand.
TATAAATTCTCTGGAAAATGTACAAAGTTGGATGACAAAGTTGATCCCATGTATCAGAAACCTTCCCTATGAGGATAGACTAAGGGCCCTGAAACTGCACTCTCTAGAAAGACGTAGAATTAGGGGGGATATGATTGAGGTGTATAAATGGAAGACAGGAATAAATAAAGGGGATGTAAATAGTGTGCTGAAAATATCTAGCCTAGACAGGACTCGCAGCAATGGTTTTAAGTTGGAAAAATTCAGATTCAGGAAGGATATAGGAAAGTACTGGTTTGGTAATAGAGTTGTGGATGAGTGGAACAAACTCCCGAGTACAGTTATAGAGGCCAGAACGTTGTGTAGCTTTAAAAATAGGTTGGATAAATACATGAGTGGATGTGGGTGGGTGTGAGTTGGAACTGATAGCTTGGGCTACCAGGTCGGTTGCCGTGTTCCTCCCTTAAGTCAATGTGACCTGACCTGACTAGGTTGGGTGCATTGGCTTAAGCCGGTAGGAGACTTGGACCTGCCTCGCATGGGCCAGTAGGCCTTCTGCAGTGTTCCTTCGTTCTTATGTTCTTATGTTCTTAAATACAAATTTTCATTTTAGTCTTCACGTCTGCAAGTCGACAATATGACCAATGAGACCAACAGCAGTACATAGATTTCTTTATACAGAAATCACACAAAGAGGCACCAGCAGTATCAGCTAGACCAGTAGCTGAACCAACAATGCCAATAAGGCTGCAGAACAGATTAATGAAGTCCACATTAACCAGCAGCGGACATAAAGGAACCAGAGAGTAGGTTCTGATCCTAAATGTAATTACTTTTATCCTTTCACTGTACCAACTACGACGATATGTTTCGTCCCAGGACAGCAGTGACTCACCGAAAATTACTGAAATTCTTGGTCATACTAGGGGCGCGAACAGCAGCAATAACCATGCTAGTTCCCGTTGTGTGGATGATCTTAGCTACTCCAACACATGATGAGACAATCAAGCCAATCTTCATAGCTCCAAACGTAAAGGGAACACGAAGAATCTTCCAAAAGTCAATCCTTTCACTGGACTCAGTAATGGTGTCGCCAATACCATATTATTATTATTATAATCAAAAAGAAGCGCTAAGCCACAAGGGCTATACAGCCGCCAATACCATAGCAATGGGAAGAGAAGGTAGTGACATACTCGACAGTTCCTTATACCCCATAGTTGCTTGTCTTCTGGATGAGTGGTATGTAAGAGCCAAACATCAGTAGCCATCATTGCCGGGAGTCAATATTAACACTCAAGTTACCAATTTCCCGTTCTAGATATTTCTCCATACAGAAAGTAAAATATTAAGTTGGAACCTTAGCACCCCTATCTGATGCTTTAGAATTTCAGCAGGAAAGTATACTTGTACCTCCGAAGGTCCTGACATTATGAAAATGTTTTTACACCACAAGAGAGGAAACTACTCCGGGTGTTCGACTGTAGACATAGTCGGTCGAAATGGCCATTGTCTACAACACCTTGGATCAAAAGGCCTCCCGGGCAGGCATACCATTTGTTACAGCTGGTGCCATGTCTATGGGCCTATTTTGGCCCCTTTCCGTAACAAGACATAGAATCCAGCTCTCGTCTAGTTGTCTTTAGACATACGTAAATTTAATATGGGGATTATCATTAGGAGACTGATGTGACTAAATTAAATGTGATCTTTATTATAAAAGGATCCATATAAACTTAGTATACGATTCAAAGTTGTCTCTCTCTCTTGGAGTGTTACACATAAAAGTACACGTTGTCTTGGACTAAGTATTCTTCTAGAGCAGGGGAATGTATTAAAGGCTAAGTGCCTGACTGTGCTAAGAAGAGTGCATGAACAAACTGAGAATGTGTGGAAACCTACTCAGAGCAAGGGCAAGGGCTGAAAATCTACTCAGAGCAAGGGCTGAGAACCTACTCAGAGTAAGGGTAGTGAACCTGCTCAGAGCAAGGGTAGTGAACCTACTCAGAGCAAGGGTGGTGAACCTGCTGACGGTACAACAGAGTGGTAAGCCAACGTCAGGTTGGTCACATGACTGAGGGAGACGTCAGTACCTGAACTAGTAACTGGCACTCCAACTAGTAGCTTCCCACTACATGAAACTCACACTCTTAATATAACGCTTAACAATATAATATAACAATATTAGCTTCGACATTATATATATGTATATAATAAAAGGAGCACATCCTAGTATAAAAAATAACGGGTATGGCCATACTCGTTATATGCAGTATAGCCTGGTGTTCCCCACAGCACCTTGGTCACAACTCTTTCAGTCGCTGGTGCCTGCTGCTGCTCAGTGCAGTGTAGCCTGGTGTTCCCCACAGCACCTTGGTCACAACTCTTTCAGTCGCTGGTGCCTGCTGCTGCTCAGTGCAGTGTAGCCTGGTGTTCCCCACAGCACTTTGGTCACAACCCTTTCAGTCGCTGGTGCCTGCTGCTGCTCAGTGCAGTGTAGCCTGGTGTTCATCACAGCACCTTGTTCACAACTCTTTCCGTCGCTGATGCCTGCTGCTGCTGGGTGCAGTGTAGCCTGGTGTTCCCCACAGCACCTTGGTCACAACTCTTTCAGTCGCTGGTGCCTGCTGCTGTTCAGTGCAGTGTAGCCTGGTGTTCCTCACAGCACTTTCGACATAACTCTTTCAATCGCTGGTACCTGCTGCTGCTCAGCGCAGAGTAGCCTGGTGTTCACCACAACACCTTGGACACAACTCTTTCAGTCGCTGGTGCCTACTGCTGTTCAGTGCAGTGTAGCCTTGTGTTCCCCACAGCACCTTGGAAACAACTCTTTCAGTCGCTGGTGCCTGCTGCTGTTCAGAGCAGTGTAGCCTTGTGTTCCCCACAACGCCTTGGTCATAACTCTTTCAGTCGCTGGTGTCTGCTGCTGTTCAGTGCAGTGTAGCCTGGTGTTCCCCACAGCACCTTAGTCACAACTCTTTCAGTCGATGGCGCCTGCTGCTGTTCGGTGCAGTATAGCCTTGTGTTCCCCACAGCACCTTGGACACAACTCTTTCAGTCCCTGTTGCCTGCTGCTGTTCAGTGCAGTGTAGGGTGGTGTTCCCCACAGCACCTTTGTCACAACTCTTTCAGTCGCTGTTGCGTGCTGCTGTTCAGTGCAGTGTAGTCTGGTGTTCCCCACAGCACCTTAGTCACAACTCTTTCAGTCGCTGGTGCCTGCTGCTGCTCAATGCAGTGTAGCCTGGTGTTCGCCACAGCATCTTGGTCACAACTCTTTCAGTCGCAGTTGCCTGCTGCTGTTCAGTGCAGTGTAGCCTGGTGTTCCCCACATCACCTTGGTCACAACTCTTTCAGTCGCTGGTTCCTGCTGCTGTTCACTGCAGAGTAGTCTGGTGTTCCCCACAGCACCTTAGTCACAACTCTTTCAGTCGCTGGCGCCTGCTGCTGTTCAGTGCAGTATAGCCTGGTGTTCCCCACAGCACATTGGACACAACTCTTTCAGTCGCTGGTGCCTGCTGCTATTCAATGCAGTGTAGCCTGGTGTTCCTCATAGCACCTTTGTCACAACTCTTTCAGTCGCTGTTGCCTGCTGCTGTTCAGTGCAGTGTAGTCTGGTGTTCCCCACAGCACCTTAGTCACAACTCTTTCAGTCGCTGGTGCCTGCTGCTGTTCAATGCAGTGTAGCCTGGTGTTCGCCACAGCATCTTGGTCACAACTCTTTCAGTCGCAGTTGCCTGCTGCTGTTCAGTGCAGTGTAGCCTGATGTTCCTCATAGCACCTTGGTCATAACTCTTTCAGTCGCTGGTGTCTGCTGCTGTTCAGTGCAGTGTAGCCTGGTGTTCGCCACAGCATCTTGGTCACAACTCTTTCAGTCGCAGTTGCCTGCTGCTGTTCAGTGCAGTGTAGCCTGGTGTTCCCTAAAGTACCTTGGTCACAACTCTTCCAGTCGCTGTTGCCTGCTGCTGTTCAGTGCAGTGTAGCCTGGTGTTCCCAACAGTACCTTGGTCACAACTTTTTCAGTCGCTGGTGCCTACTGTTCTTCAGTGCATTGTAGCCTGGTTTTCCCCACAGCACCTTGGAACCAAGTTTTTCAGTCGATGGTGTCTGTTGCTGTTCAGTGCAGTGTAGCCTGATGTTCCCTACAGCACCTTGGACACAACTCTTTCAGTCGCTGGTGCCTGCTGCTGTTCAGTACAGTGTATCCTGGTGTTCGCCACAGATCCTTGGTCACAACTCTTTCAGTCGCTGTTGCCTGCTGCTGTTCAGTGCAGTGTAGCCTGGTGTTCCCCACAGCACATTAGTCACAACTCTTTTAGTCGATGGTGCCTGCTGCTGTTCAGTGCAGTGTAGCCTTGTGTTCCCCACAGCACTTTGGTCAAAACTCTTTCAGTCGCTGGTTCCTGCTGCTGTTCAGTGCAGTGTAGCCTGGTGTTCACCACAACACCTTGGGCACAACTCTTTCAGTCGCTGGTGCCTGTTGCTGTTCAGTGCAGTGTAGCCTGGTGTTCACCACAACACCTTGGGCACAACTCTTTCAGTCGCTGGTTCCTGCTGCTGTTCAGTGCAGTGTAGCCTGGTGTTCCCCACATCATCTTGGACACAACTCTTTCAGTCGCTTGTGCCTGCTGCTGTTCAGTGCAGTGTAGTCTGGTGTTCCCCACAGCATCTTGGACACAACTCTTTCAGTCGCTTGTGCCTGCTGCTGTTCAGTGCAGTGTAGCCTTGTGTTCCCCACAGCATCTTGGACACAACTCTTTCAGTCGCTGGTGCGTGCTGCTGTTCAGTGCAGTGTAGCCTGGTGTTCCCCACAGCATCTTGGACACAACTCTTTCAGTGGCTGGTGCCTGCTGCTGTTCAGTGCAGTGTAGCCTTGTGTTCCCCACAGCACTTTGGTCAAAACTCTTTCAGTCGCTGGTTCCTGCTGCTGTTCAGTGCAGTGTAGCCTGGTGTTCACCACAACACCTTGGGCACAACTCTTTCAGTCGCTGGTGCCTGTTGCTGTTCAGTGCAGTGTAGCCTGGTGTTCACCACAACACCTTGGGCACAACTCTTTCAGTCGCTGGTTCCTGCTGCTGTTCAGTGCAGTGTAGCCTGGTGTTCCCCACATCATCTTGGACACAACTCTTTCAGTCGCTTGTGCCTGCTGCTGTTCAGTGCAGTGTAGTCTGGTGTTCCCCACAGCATCTTGGACACAACTCTTTCAGTCGCTTGTGCCTGCTGCTGTTCAGTGCAGTGTAGTCTTGTGTTCCCCACAGCATCTTGGACACAACTCTTTCAGTCGCTGGTGCGTGCTGCTGTTCAGTGCAGTGTAGCCTGGTGTTCCCAACAGCATCTTGGACACAACTCTTTCAGTGGCTGGTGCCTGCTGCTGTTCAGTGCAGTGTAGCCTTGTGTTCCCCACAGCACTTTGGTCAAAACTCTTTCAGTCGCTGGTGCCTGCTGCTGTTCAGTGCAGTGTAGTCTGGTGTTCCCCACAGCACCTTGGTCACAACTCTTTCAGTCGCTCTTGCCTGTTGCTGTTCAGTGCAGTGAAGCCTTGTGTTCCCCAGAGCACATTGGTCACAACTCCTTCAGTCGTTGTTGCCTGCTGCTGTTCAGTGCAGTGTAGCCTGGTGTTCCCCAGAGCACCTTGATCACAACTCCTTCAGTCGCTGGTGCCTGCTGCTGTTCAGTGCAGCATAGTCACAACAACTTGTACTCATGTGTTAACTTCACAGGACCGAATATGCTTACTTTAGTTTTAATGGTTCTGGGGATCTCGTGTTCAGATGTCTTTGCTGGAGACTTATCTTGAGCGTAATAATATCTAACATTTAACTGGTGAGCCTTAGATTGTCTCCCTAGTATCTAGCGTATTAATCTGGTTTAACTTTGGGTGTTTTTTCTCCTACTTCTCTTTCATCTAGATGAGAAATGAGGTGACAAATTAGACACATATACAACACTTGGGTATCTTTACTGTGGAAACGTTTTGCCACACAGTGGCTTCATCAGTCAAATACAAAGAAGAATGTTGAAGAACAGAAGGAGGTAATCAGTCCCTCACCCTGGAGCTGATGTACAATAACCAGTCTATTACTGAACTTACTTCACTAAAACAGTAACAGTAGAAAACTTACCAATGTTATTTATGGTAGCAGAGGCCAAACGGGGGATTTTGATTCCCAGTCAGGTGACTGGTTCTTACCTTTAGCAATAATAAAATATTACTAACACTTCTTTAATTCATTAGTCATTGGTCACAGACCGGGCCGCGGGGGCGTTGACCCCCGGAACTCTCTCCAGGTAAACTCCAGGTAACCAAATAATTGTTTCCAACCTCTGTGTATGTTTCAGAGACAAAGACTAATATTTATTTCAGCTTTATACAGTATTTGTACACAGCATCATCAACACGGCCACTTAATACTGGGGTTCCACAGGGAAGTGTCCTTGGTCCCCTGCTCTTCCTCATATACTTCAATGATCTTCCAAACGTATCCCAACACCTGAACCCCATTCTCTTTGCTGACGACACGACTTATGTCATCTCTCACCCTAATCTTGCCTCTCTCAACACCATTGTTAACGAGGAGCTGATCAAAATATCGACTTGGATGACAGCCAATAAACTTACGCTTAGCACTGACAAAACCTACTATATTATGTTTGGTAGCAGAGCAGGAGTTGTGCAAATTAACATTAAGATCGACACTCTAATTGCCAGACATAATGAGGGCAAATTCCTAGGCCTATACCTCGACAACAACCTGAATTTCAGCACCCATACCCAACACACAACAAAAAAAGTATCCAAAACGGTTGGGATCCTCTCCAAGATATGATACTACGTGCCGCAAAATGCCCTTCTCACACTATACCACTCACTTATTTATCCATACCTCACCTATACAATTTGTGCTTGGGGATCAACTGCAGCAACACACCTAAAGCCAATAATAACCCAACAAAAAGCTGCAGTAAGAATAATCACTAAATCCCATCCCTGGCAACACCCCCCCCCCACTCTTCATAGATCTAAACTTACTCCCTGTTCAGTACATCCACACTTACTACTGTGCAGTCTACATCTACAGGACCTTAAATTCCAATATTAACCTTGACCTAAAACGTTTTCTTGATAGTTGTGACAGAACCCACAGGCATAACACAAGACACAAACATCTCTATGACATTCCCCTTGTCCGACTAAACCTTTACAAAAATTCAATGTATGTCAAAAGCTCTGAAATCTGGAACACCCTACCTGAAAACTCTAGAACTGCAGACACATTTATCACCTTCAAAGCTACCATTAGAAAACATCTTATCTCCCTGATACACCCCGTCAACTAACTACACGAATACCACCTGGTGGTTCACACTTACACTCGCTCACTCATTTGACCATAAACAGAAATATTAATCTCAATCTTAAAATAATGAATCCTAACTAGTCATAAGTTGGCCTGTGATACTCCAATATTGAAACTATGTATTGTGCCAAAACAAAAGCATTCACATTGCTAAACTCACAAACTAGTATTTAGTCACTTAACCATAATACCAACTTACCTCATAATTTGTAATATTTTAAAGTAAAGAATTTTTTTTTCTTTATATATTTTTATTAAAAAACGAAACTACATAAAAAATTTGAATATAAAATGTAAATCATACAAAAGTGAACTCCACACCATAACCATTATACATATGTCCTCCTGCAGACGGTTATGCCTTCAAACAATGACTAAAAACCCTAAAAGTATTCCCTCCATCTTACAACATACAGTATGACCTAAGAATATTACATCATTTCATGTATCAACTAAAGTTTTCTACCTTCAATTAAAATTAAAATTCAAACTTATCCAATTGATGACAGTTGCCATTGTTATCATTGACCAGATCCTCTCATGCATATGACATTAAGTATTTCTCTTAATATACAAACAATACAAAATATTCCTTAAATAGTTGCTTCATCCTGTATATACATTCTTACTATACCATGGAAAAAGCCCTCTGATAAGATGACCACTTCCCATATTATATATCCTCTGACATTTTTAACAATATGTATGAAATGGACAACCATGGTTAACCATATGAACTTTAAAAACTACAGTTATAATTATCCCCCATAAACCTTTCTCTTCCTGACAACACACAATCTCCCCCTTTTAACCCCCCCCCCATGTTAGGTTCTAAATTCACGGTGTATGTTACGTATTACTAAAACTAGTGAGTTCCTTATATCTCACAATAACATTATATGCACAGGCTAAAAAGGTCGCCTTACACAGAGGGCAGCCTTTTAAAAATTGGCAACATTCATACCTATACTCTTACATATATATACATTTGCGTATATACTCGATCACACATACCCACAACGACTCATACACACACATTAACACAACAATAGATAAGACTTTTAAAACCTTATATTTTAATCCTTTATTATTATGGAAAAAAAGCAAGGCAATTGAATAATTTTGAGAAAAACATGATTACTCTGTATTCTTTATACCAAAATGTTAACAATGCATTGATTGTTCCCTCTTGTAGTTGTCTCACTTACAAAGATCATTTACCATATTAAAACTATGATCATCAATGACCTATTGTCTTTCAACACATGGCTAAACTAAAACATTCACACACAAGAAAACTCTCCAATTACACCACATCTGACATGTCATCCCTCCCATACAACTCTCATGACAATCCTGCCACATTTACATATCCTTCATTATTGTCATATTCGCTCTAGAAAAGGAAAATGGTCCCTTAGTACTTAAGTAACCAAATTACCGAGTCCCTTTACCGTTATGTTTCTATATGCCTCCGGGAACGCATGTGTCCACCTTTTACCATTAATGAGTTTATTTCTACATACTGTGCGATAAATTCCTGCTGCAATTGCCCTTACCCTAATCCCCCCACCTTTTTCCTTCATGCCCCATGAATAAAACAAGAAATCTGTCACAATGTACAGAATGGTTCTCTTTACAACCTCAAACACCCCCTTACCTCTAAAGTTAGAGCACGCAGCAGCTCTACATTGCCCCCACCCATTAACTTGAAGACTCTAGCCAGCCACACCCGTACCTGCTGCAACTCCCTACAAAAATATACGGCATGAAAGGCTGTTTCCGATTCCTCACAATGTTTGCATTTCGCCTTCTTTACCAAACCCATCACACACAAAGCCTGCTTTAACACTAAAATTCCCATTACAAACCTATAAACTAACTCCCTTACCCTCGGCATTAATTTAAGTTTCTGGAAATCATGCCAAATCGTACCCCAATCATACAAAGGGTATACCGCCACCCCTTGCATCACTTCTGGTTTCCTACTCATCTCTACCAATCTTCCCACCTTGAGCGTTTTTACCTCACCTATTACTAACATAACCCTTAGCATATTCTCACATTCCATCAAGTCCTTTCCTCCCCACCATCGTCGTACATCCCCCATCACCCTCCCAACCCTCACCCCTTTTACCCCACCCCCCTCCCTTACGTACTTCTGTTTAACATACATGGCCTTTACCCTCGGCCCTAGCATCAAAAGCCCTACTCCCCCTCTGCGCACATTCGTCATAACCACCTCCTTACTTATCCATGCACGTCCAAAACCCCATATATAACGAAGCACCCTTCTCTGTATCTCCTTTATCTTCTGTTCCCGTAAAGGATACACCACTGCCACGTTCCACACTTTACTGTAAACCAATGAATTTATTATTATTGCCCCCTGCATTAAAGTAACATCCTTCGCTCTTAGGTTCCTAATCCGTTGTACAACTTTCTCTCCCACCAATTCCGAATTCCTCCGTCTAGCCACTTGCTCATCTGCCATACAGATAATCCCACAAATTTGATGGAATATTATATATATCTGCAACGAAATTATTGGTATGTGTGTAATGAAATGACAATGTGGGTGCACTGTGTGAATGTGAAATATATATATACACATGAAGTATTGCGTGTGGTAGGAAGGCTTCAGTATTTATGGACGTGTGAAGGTCATGCACTGTTATGTTTTGTGCTAACAGACTTACATCTTAGTAGAGGTTTTAATGATATGGGTGAAATATTTTTAGAAAGCTTGACTTTTCCTGTTTTCTTATTACATATTGTTTTTTCATGGGAGCTCTATAGAGCCCGTAGGTTTAGGTTACCGTTGAGTTGATATATATTATAGGGTAATTGATGGATGACATAGGATTAGGTTTTTGTAGTTTCACTGGTTGTGTTGTAAAGTGTATGCAACATATGTATATATTTATACCTTCCTCGAGAAGGTGATATGTTTGGGTGTTTAGTAGATATACGTTGTACATGAATCATGTAGAATTGAATTTTATATTATATCAATACATTGAGTGATACTGAACGTATCATGTTGTTCAATATGGAATAATGAAAGCATTTCATACAATATACAGTTACATATAAAGATTGTTACATGTCAGGTGGATTGACATGCAAGAAGGGGGAGGGGTAGTGTTTTCAGAATGTAAGGTGTACATTCCAAGGCAGGATGTACAATCAGGAATGAGATGTACTTGCCAAGGAGTCTTTAGGTTAGATTTAGTGTTCCAGACATAATGTCATTACTTCAAGGATTGGAGTGGTCATTGTTTACTGTACATATTTGTGTCTTTCAGATGTAATATGTTAATTGGAAAGTACATGTACTATGCAGAATTTTTCATCACTGTTTTCACTATGTAATTTGTCGTTTATTTTTATGTACTATGTATGTCTTTTAAATAAAATATAAAAAAAAAATCCCACAAATTTTCAGCTGTTCAGTCACATCCCATCCAAACTCCACCCCCATTCTACCCCCCACCCAATCTCCTATCTCTAATAATTTCGATTTAGTCCTGTTGACACGCATGCCTGACGCCTCTCCAAAAAACCTCATTACTTTCTCCACCTTTCGCAAACCTTCGACATCATTGATCAGTATTGTTTTGTCATCTACATAACCAACTACCTCTGTGAACCCCTTACCCTCCTCCTGTAACGTTGTTGCTTCCTCAACCATTCCATAAATCGGGTGTTGCATACATGCAAACAGAATTTGAGACATAGGACACCCCTGTCTCAAACCTTTCTCCATTTTCAACACGCTTCCTAATCTACCATTAATTTGCACCTGAATCGTAGCTTCTGCATACAAGGTCTTCACCCATCTTACTATTCCCTCCCCAAAACCCATAAGCCTTAAAGTGTCAACCATTCACACCATCATAAGCATTCTCCCTATCAATACCCAAAATTCCACCACCCTTACAACCCTGCAAAAATTCCCTAATACGACTACGACCCGGAATTCCCAACTGACCCTTGTGCACAATACCACCTATTACCCACTTCATCCTGTTCCGTGGAATCTTCGCAAAAACCTTGTAATCCGTACACATTAAAGATATGGCCCTGTACGTGCTCAGTGTTCTCCCCTCCCTCTTTTTCTTTACAAGCACCACCACACCAGTCCTTTGTGACATTCCCAATTTCCCTTCCTTCAGCATACAATTCAATACCTGAACCAAACAAACATTTATGGTTTCCCAATGCACTCTATAAACATCATTGGAAAGCCCATAAATTCCCGGTGCTTTCCCCTTATTTAAATTGAACACTGCCTCTTTCACTTCTTCCATACTTATTCTTCCATCCAATCCCCCTCTGTCCTCCCCACCTTTCCCCAAGGCCTTCACCCCTTCTCTTTCCTTATTAACTATCCCCACGTTACCCTTTTCCCATTTTCTTTTAAACCAATAATCCGCATAATTACTTATCCCCTCAGTTGTCACCAATATTTCCCCCTTAGTATAACCTTCCAAATCGTCACTAACCTCTAAAAGTATTATAGTGGACTCCTGTTGTCTAATGCGAAAACTTCTTAACAGACTACCCGACGGTTTATCTCCCCATAGCACGGCATCCATACCTGCCCTTACCCTTAATTCATCAAATCTTTCATTATGTATGTCCCTTAGTCTCTCTCTTAGCCCTGATATTTCTTCAAAAGACTTCCCCTCCTCTCTCACTTAACACTCATTGAGCTGCTGTTCCAAATAATTCTGTAAACCGTACCTCCACCTCGCCTCCTCCCTTCCTTTATATTTATAAAACCCCGCAATACCAGGTTTAGCCCTATTTTCCCACCAATCCAAAATACTCCCTACACCATCCCTTGACCTCCACAATTGTCTCCACCAGTCTCTAAACTTTGCATTCAACACCTCACTCCTCACTAACCTCGCATTTAACTTCCAGAAACTTGAATATACCTTTACCACTCCCTCCCAATCCAGTTCTACCAAAACTGCCCTATGAACCGAAAACCCTACATCCACTGTTTTTACCCCTCCTACCCTAACTGCCTCCGTTATATAAATCCTATCTAACCTCGCTGAATGATCTCTCCTAACAAAAGTGAAATCCACTCTCCAAGCCCCACTCCCCTCCACGTCCCTCACCCCTGCATCCTGTAAAACATTGCGTAACGACCGTAACACACAACCCGCCCCCCTTGGCTCCACGTCCCCCCTTATAACACAGTTCCAGTCCCCCCCTCCATTACAGTTACTAGAGGTAAACCCCTTAAAAAATACACTAAAACGTCTCTCACAAAATCCTCTTTTACTTTGATTATATTCTCCGCTGGCATATAAACCCCAATGAAACATACTCGAGATGCTCCCCACTCACCATCCACCCTCACTACCCTCCCCCCCCTTCTTCCCACTTTATAATACGTAAGGGACTATTTTCCTTCACAGCCACTGCCACTCCCCCTTTTAACCTAACAGACCCACTTACATACAATTTATAACCCTTTAATGCCAAAGCACTGCCTATCTTATAATTATGTTCTTGTATAAAGCATACATCCACATTATATCTCCTCAAAAACCATTCCATCCATACTCGTTTCACTTCATTCTTCAATCCATTTACATTTACAGTTACTATCGTGAATTATTTTAATAGTGGTGGTTTACCCTTTCTTCTTGGCACACACCCTCCTATACCGTCCTGCTGCATTGCTTCTTTCTTGACAGCTTGCTTATTCACCCCCCCCCCATATCTTCGTTAACCCTGGAACCATTAAACCCTTCATTACCCCTTCCCTCTCTCCCCTTATGACATACATCCTTTCTCCAAGATTTTACTCCTGTTCTTTGTCCTGGAGTAAGAACATCGTCCATCTCAGACGGTCCTGCAGTTCTCTTACGAGAACTCCCCTCCCCACACACCTCGTCACCTGTCTTTTCTGCCCTATGGACCTCTGCCACAACATTGTGCACATTAACATTAGTGCACACAGTATTCCTAACCTCCTGATCTTGCTGCACTGTCGCCTGCACCAGGTTACACCCTTCATCCTCCTTACTACTTCCTCCAGCAAGCCATCCTGTTGGCCCGTACCCTCCTCATCAGACGTCGATGTCGTCTGTCCCTTATCAACTGTTAGTGTTCCACTTTCCACCATAGCCGCCTCAGCCCTATCCACTTCTTCACTCCATCGGCAAGGATTCTTGTTTGGCCTTACTCCTTCCTCCAACGCCCCATAGCATTCCTCTGATGTAAGATCACTGGTACCTGTTCCCTCCGTCCAGCTTTTTTATAGCATTGGGCCGCCATATGTTCAAAAGAACCACATAATCTGCAAGTCTTCCGCTGCCCTGAGTAGTACACGTAGACCTGCGTCCGGAAGACCTCCATAAGTACGTATGATGGAATTGGCTGCCTCAACGTCATTTTCAGCGTAAATGATCCCTCAGGTAGCCCCTCATAAGGTCTATTTTGCCACACCCCCATCTCAGCTGAGTGGATTTTCCCATAGCTGCTAAACACCGCCGTCACATCATACTCTGTCGCCTCAAAAGGCACGTTTCGTACTTTCACCCACGCCACATAGCTGGACACATCATGTAAGCAGACTTCCGCCATAGTGTTCACTGCTAGCCTTTTCTCTTGATATTTGTTGACTATGCTTGCGTAGAATCCTGCGTCTTTAAACTTGATGAAAATTCTCGACACACCATTTACTGCTACTCCATATAATTCTTTCGGTCGGTATTCCATATACCTCACTGATGATGGCAGGCAGTAACACCTGCATTGTTGCTCCTGTAAGCGTTCCACGCACCAATTCCACACAAACATTGCTCACCCGGCGTCCAATGCGATCCGCCATGTTGTAAGCACAAAACAGGAAAACTGCGCAGTAAACCAGTTGAATCAGGAGCCACTGCGCAGCCTGTCCGCACGGCCCAAGAGCGATGAGGACAATGTTAAGAATTAATCTAAGTCTGCTCGAAATGCCTAGCCATGCTAAGTGTTCTAGTGGCCCCCTCTGTAATTAGTATTTTACTACATGTAAACCACACAATAAACAAATTCTGTAAACTCAGCATTGTAACCCTCATAGAGAATAAACTTAGGATTTGAATTTGAATTTGAGTTGAGTGACATTGGTTGTGCATGCAGACAGTTCTCAGTTAGGTAGAGCATTTTGGGTGAGCTTAAGCCTAAATTTGTGAGGAAGATGACAAAAGTTGTGTTGTGGGCAGAGAACATGTCAAAGTTGTGTTGTGGGGAGAGAACACATCAAAGTTGTCTTGTGGACAGAGAACATGTCAAAGTTGTCTTGTGGGGAGAGAACACATCAAAGTTGTGTTGTGGACAGAGAACACATCGAAGTTGTGTTGTGGGAAGAGAACTTGTCAAAGTTGTGTTGTGGGCAGAGAACACATCAAAGTTGTGTTGTGGGAAGAGAACTTGTCAAAGTTGTGTTGTGGGAAGAGAACATGTCAAAGTTGTGTTGTGGGAAGAGAACACATCAAAGTTGTGTTGTGGGAAGAGAAAATGTCAAAGTTGTGTTGTGGGAAGAGAACACATCAAAGTTGTGTTGTGGGAAGAGAACATGTCAAAGTTGTGTTGTGGGAAGAGAACATGTCAAAGTTGTGTTGTGGGAAGAGAACACATCAAAGTTGTGTTGTAGGAAGAGAACATCTCAAAGTTGTGTTGTGGGAAGAGAACACATCAAAGTTGTGTTGTGGGAAGAGAACATGTCAAAGTTGTGTTGTGGGCAGAGAACATGTCAAAGATGTATATTTATTATCGTTCTTGGAACTGATCTCACACTCTGGAATCACATCATTCGCTTCTCTAGGAGTCACGCTGACCTCAGCTGATCCAAAATTAACTTAATTTGACTTGTGTGATGACAGGAGGACCTGGCACTGAAATATAAAATAAAAAAATGCTAATATAAATACCTTAGTAATAATAATGCGATCACTGAATTATCATGTGACTCTCTGAATGCACTTTATCATATATATTATTATACTCAAGCCATGGATAACTTTCAATATAAAATATACACGAATTAGTTCATTTTGAATTATATTCATAAATTATTATTAATAATATATAAACAGCCACTTCACAGAGGAAACTAAACAGCCATTAATTCTTAATGAAAATATATTTGGATGAAATTAAATATAATTTTCTAAGCTTGACAAAATGAAATGAAAATTATTTACAAATCGATCAATCTAATTTCGAAAGTAATTATTAATGAAAATTCAAATAGACTTTAAAGAAAGGTAGAAATTAGTGATATATATATATATATATATATATATATATATATATATATATATATATATATATATATGTATATAATATATATAACATATATATATATATAATATAATATAATAAATGTTCACATAGAATAAAAAATATATAGGGGGTGGTAGGAGAAGAAAATATTCAAACAGCTCCGGGGATACCCTTGAGTTTTCTCTGAGGTACGTTTATTGTCTTCTCTGAGGATGAGGGTCCCCATTCCAGCTATAGAGGTGGTACTTCCCTATCTATATATATATATATATATATATATATATATATATATATATATATATATATATATATATATATATATATATATATAAATAAGAACATAAGAACATAAGAACGAAGGAACACTGCAGAAGGCCTACTGGCCCATGCGAGGCAGGTCCAAGTCTCCTACCGGCTTAAGCCAATGCACCCAACCTAGTCAGGTCAGGTCACATTGACTTAAGGGAGGAACACGGCAACCGACCTGGTAGCCCAAGCTATCAGTTCCAACTCACACCCACCCACATCTACTCATGTATTTATCCAACCTATTTTTAAAGCTACACAACGTTCTGGCCTCTATAACGGTACTTGGGAGTTTGTTCCACTCATCCACAACTCTATTACCAAACAAGTACTTTCCTATATCCTTCCTGAATCTGAATTTTTCCAACTTAAAACCATTGCTGCGAGTCCTGTCTAGGCTAGATATTTTCAGCACACTATTTACATCCCCTTTATTTATTCCTGTCTTCCATTTATACACCTCAATCATATCCCCCCTAATTCTACGTCTTTCTAGAGAGTGCAGTTTCAGGGCCCTTAGTCTATCCTCATAGGGAAGGTTTCTGATACATGGGATCAACTTTGTCATCCTCCTTTGTACATTTTCCAGAGAATTTATATCCATTCTGTAATACGGTGACCAAAACTGTGCAGCATAATCTAAATGAGGCCTAACCAAGGATGTATAGAGTTGAAGAACAACCTGAGGACTCCTACTATTTATGCTTCTTGATATGAAGCCAAGGATTCTATTAGCTTTATTGCGAACACTTATGCACTGTTGTCTTGGTTTCAGATTACTGCTAAAAAGAACTCCTAAATCTTTTTCGCAATCCGTAATATTAAGATCTACATTATTTAGTTTATATGTGGCATGGTTATTGTCCTGTCCAACATTTAGAACTTTGCATTTGTCAATATTAAACTGCATCTGCCACTTCTCCGACCACTGCATCAGTCTGTTCAAATCTTCCTGGAGTGCTCGAATGTCCTCGTCAGAATGAATTCGACGGCCTATTTTGGTGTCATCGGCAAACTTGCCGATGTCGCTCTTTATGCCCTCATCTATGTCGTTTATGTAGATTGTGAACAGCAGGGGGCCCAACACTGACCCCTGTGGAACACCGCTCGTGACACTTCCCCACTCTGATTTCTCCCCATTTATGCAAACTCTCTGCTGCCTATTTGTCAACCATGCCTCTATCCAGGAAAAAATTTCTCCTCCTAGTCCATGTGCTTTAATTTTCCTCAATAGTCTCTGATGTGGGACCCTGTCAAAAGCCTTACTGAAGTCCATATACACAATATCATATTCATTACCATGATCTACCTCCTCAAATACCTTAGTGAAAAAAGTTAATAAATTCGTAAGGCAGGAACGCCCCTTTGTAAAACCATGCTGAGATTCGTTGATTAATTTATGCTTTTCAAGGTGGCTACGAACTGCCTCGGCAATTATTGATTCCATAAATTTTCCCACTATGGAGGTTAGGCTTATTGGTCTATAGTTCGAAGCTAAGGACCTGTCACCTGTTTTGAAAATAGGTATCACATTTGCCATTTTCCACTTATCTGGCACCATGCCAGTTTGTAGTGATATGTTGAAAAGATTAGCCAAAGGTGTGCTAAGCTCCTCTTTACATTTCTTTAGAACCCTAGCATACAGTTCATCAGGGCCTGGGGATTTGTTAGGTTTTAATTTATCTATTTGCCTAAGGACCATGTCACTTGTGACCCTAATAGTGCACAGTTTATTATCGTCCTGTTCTACATAATTTATCATTACTGGAATATCGCTGGTATCCTCCTGTGTAAAAACTGAGAGGAAGTATGTGTTAAAAATTCTACACATTTCCTTATCACTGTCAGTGAGCTGACCCGAGGAACTTTTGAGTGGGCCTATCTTGTCCCTGATCTTACTTCTGTATACCTGAAAGAATCCTTTTGGGTTAGTCTTCGATTCTCTTGCAACTTTAACCTCATAATCTCTTTTTGCTTTTCTAATTCCCTTTTTTATTTCTCTCTTTAACTGAATATATCGATTTCTCAATTGCCCCTCTCCTCTTTTGATTTGCCTATATATGCCTGTCTTTTGACCAATCAGATATTTTAATCTATTGTTCATCCATTTAGGATCATTTTTGTTTGATCTGATTTCCCTATTTGGAACATAATTTGACTGAGCAGCTAGAACTATGCCCTGGAAAGCATCATATCGGCAACCATCACCACCTACCTGACCCTTAGTCAGGTCATTCCAGTTCAGCCCACCTAAGTAATTTTTCAGTCCTATGAAATCAGCCAAGCGAAAGTCAGGGACGGAGACTTGATTGCCATTATTAGGGGAATTCCATGATATATTAAAACTGAGTGATTTGTGATCACTTTCCCCAAGCTCATCATTAACCTCAAGATTATTAATTAGTGTTTCCCTACTGGCAAGAACCAAGTCAAGGAGGTTATTTCCCCTAGTTGGCTCTGTCACAAACTGTTTTAAAAAACAATCCTGGATCGTATCAAGAAAGTCACCTGACTCTAAATTTCCTGTCAAATTGCTCCAGTCAATCTGTCTATAGTTGAAATCTCCCATTAGCACAACATTTTCGTATGTAGATGCCTTACGAATTTCGTCCCATAGAAGTTTACTGCACTCCCTATCAAGATTTGGGGCCCTGTAAATCACACCCAAAATTAGTTTTTCTCGGCCCTCGAGAAGCTGTAACCAAACAGATTCAGTGGCTGACGCTTCTAATTTAATATCTTGTCTAACACAACAATTTAAATTGTCTCTGACATACATCGCTACTCCACCACCTTTCCTGTTGACCCTGTCAGTGTGGAATAATTTATAGCATTGTATGTGACATTCAGAGGGCATCTCTCTATCTTTCAGATTGAGCCAGGTCTCTGTTATAGCAATAATATCTATGTTTCCTGCACTTGCAATTAATCTTAGCTCATCTATCTTATTTCTTACACTCCTGCTATTAGTATAGTAAACCTTAAGGGAGCTAGTCCCTTGCTGCCCTCTGCTGTCCCCCTTTGTTTGTTGACCTGATCTATTGTCTTTATTTATAACTTCATGCTGAATGCCTTTTATACATTTACTGTTTCCAACCCAAGTGTTGCAACCTGCTTGTTTCCCACACACACCCATACCTCTATCTTCCATCAGTTTAAAATCATAGGCATTTCACCAATGGCCTTCTCAATCGAGTCTGCAAGTGCTACCACCCTAGCCCCAGAGAGATGTACCCCATCCCTTGCATACATATCATGTTTGCCATAAAAGTTGTTCCAGTTGTCAATGAATGGGATTGCAAGTTCCTTGCAGTATCTGTCTAGCCAGCAATTTACACCAATTGCCCTAGACAACCATTCATTTCCTACTCCCCTTCTAGGCAAGATGCTACATATGATTGGGATCCCTCCCTTAGACTTAATGAAATCTATAGCTGACCTGTACTTATCTAGCAGCTCTTCTCTCCTACCCTTCCCAATATCATTTCCACCAGCACTGAGACAGATAATGGGCTTGTTCCCATTACCTGACATGATATTATCCAGCCTGTTGACAATGTCCCCAACACCAGCTCCAGGGAAGCACACTCTATCTCTCATCTTCTTATTCCTATTACAAAAAGCACGGTCAATATATCTTACCTGAGAGTCACCAACCACAAGAATGCGCTTACCTCCATTAGCAGGGGCAGTAGTACCCTTACCTTCACTGGCCACTGAAGTACATTCATCCTGAAGAACAGAGAAGCGATTTCCTACCTTCAGATCTTCACTCTTAACTTTCCTTACTCTGATGCGCCTTCCATTACTGTGAACCACTCGCCACTTGTAGCAGGTGCTGGACTGCACCTCACTGCTGGTAGCCGTTGCTACCTCCCCAACTACAGCCTCCTCACAGCGAGAGACAGACTGCACCTCACTTGAAGCCTCATTCCCCACAACTCCAGCCACCTCACACTCTCTCCCAGACCCATTGAGGTGGACCTTCAGCCTCCTAATCTCCTCCTGGAGAAGCAAGACCTCCTCCTTCAACTCTCCAACCTCAATTTTTAAAACACTGCAGAAGCAAGCCATGCTTTGTAACCGTCCACACTAATCACACTGGCCGATTCCCACCAAGGCAGGGTGGCCCGAAAAAGAAAAACTTTCACCATCATTCACTCCATCACTGTCTTGCCAGAAGGGTGCTTTACACTACAGTTTTTAAACTGCAACATTAACACCCCTCCTTCAGAGTGCAGGCACTGTACTTCCCATCTCCAGGACTCAAGTCCGGCCT